>NC_134272.1:5769805-6029805 GCF_031893055.1 Leptodactylus fuscus | reverse complement strand
GTAGGTAAGAATACACGGATACACGGACACGTCTCTCTACTTTCCCTTTTCATTAGTTGTTATAAATCCTTATCATCTAACTACAGAATAGTCGGTGAATGTCTGTCTGTCGGGGGACAGATGGAGCAGCAGTCTAGCATATACTAGGATACTACATCACTTGGTTACCCTGGGCTGTCCTATAGAATATGAAAATTGCTGCAGTGCACACGCTCCACCATTGGCCCATTGAAATTAGGGTGCATGGGACCCTATGCAAAAGGCTTTGGAGCCAATGAGGGTGTTGCTGCTTACCTCTTTGGAGCAATGTCAACACCCTCGTTGTGCTAAAAGACTAATTTGTATATTGACAAAAATCTCTGCAATGAAAGCACAAGGGGAAAACAGGTGACCCTAACCTATCTATCCAAGGAGCTGGCATGATAGTCCATGCTACACTGATTTAGGTTATGCACTTGTCAACAAATGGACAAACTGTTTGCATCCTATTTGCTTTTTGTTACAATGTGAAAGAGTATAGTTCGGGCACTTTACATTGTGGATCCAGTTTTTTTTGGACAGAGGAAAAAAGTTCCGCAACAAATCTTATAATGGAACAGAAAAACTGATATACCAACACAGAGCAGCCACCTGAAGGTGGCGCTAGAGAAACAGCTTATTTCCTTATAGAGGAAAGCTACAGTATTTGCATACTTTTTTCCCAGGAAACATCAGTCTTCCTACTAGCTGGGTCTCCATAAGGGGAATGAGTATTTCATAGGGGAATAAGCCACTCCTAGTTACACTCCTATACATACATCTGTACATACGTCCTGAAAGATTCCTACATACTGAAGCTTTCGATGCAAACTTCAGCTTTCCATTTACTATAAACAATACGGTAAATAGAAAGACAGATCCGCAAAACTTCTTCTGCATCTCCAAAAATGATCCAGCGTACACAATGAATTGGTCGTGGGTTAATTGACTGCACAAATACCTGTTCTCTAGCACGATGGCCACCATATGTAACCCTAAATACCCCCTTATGACATAATGCACCATTGCATCACTGAGTACAAGAAGTCGCTTTAGATTTATCAATTTAGAAATCCTATTCAAGGCAATGAGCTTTTTTCATTGGCAGCTTCCCTAATCTGTCCCACTCCAATTAGGAGACTATACATTAGCGCCGGCTTCCAAATTCTAGTAAACCATTTACTTTAACTGTTGCAAAAGTAAATAGCTTCAAAGTCATTCAATTACTCCCCATATTGCTTACTGATGCAAATGACACTACATCAACATATCTTAATAAACTGGTGCCAAGTGCGGCATACTCTGCACACAACATTTAGCAGATTTCTGGATACTTCTCTCAATACGCGGGCACACATGGTCGGCATGTCATTCAGCACAAATGGCCAGAGATTGGGCAGGCTCAGGGTGGAATGAATTCAATAGGTTTTAGGATTTCGTAGTATTGTAATTTGGCTCGACTTATTATAATAATGTTTCACATAGGACAGCAGGTAAAATGAGACCATTAAAGGCAAAGTGTGAACCCAGAGAGGGCTGGGGCTGGGCTATAATAAGTAAGAAGTTTTGGAGTCAGGTCCACCATTCCATTCCATACCACCAATGGCCGGAGAGCCAACCAGTGGCCTCGACGATCACAGATCAGATATCCATGATGTCACCGCGATTACATCAGCAGAACCCAAGATGTGATGGCTGCCGCCATTCACTAGCCACAGTGGTCTCCTGAGCCACCCCAATTCAGCATGGGCACAGAATGGAGGATCGGGCGGGAGGAGGTGAGTACCCCTTGGTTCTTCCAGTTTCCTTAGTCAAATCAAAGTCTATTTTTAGTACTTAGAAATCTTGTTTTTACTCTTATCTTTTTACAGAGAAAAAATAAAAACAACTTATTAAGAGTTAATAGGACACTGTTGTCATTTGCTAAAAAATTGCTACAAAAGCCCTAAAACCGCAATGTGCAAATAAACCGTAACAGCGTCATCTAACAGCCAAATAACATTGATGACAGCACCTAACCCAGTAAACGGTTGGGATCTATAGCTGAAATCCTCGCTGGCATGGATTACAAGTCTACAGCATATGTAGAGGTCGGAGACCCTTAACCATTCTGGCGCAGCTCGCACCAGCAGGGACATGACTTAGACCGGTGTAAGAAACGCCAGTCTTAATACCCCCCACCGTTCCTATGATGTCGGGATACTCTCAGCTGTACAATTGCCGCTCAGATATACTAATATGTCATCAGATCTATTGGATCCATTGGATCTAATCAATAGCAGGTAAAAAAAAAAAAATCTATTTGACCATTATTGCAGCGATCGCTATCGTTATTACATACTACGCGGAACATATTAAAGGATGTCAAAGCGGAAAATCCTATTATGGGGAATAGCAGGGTTTTCTTTTGATATAACAAGAACAAATTTTCCTGTACAACTCTTCATATCCTATCAAAAAATTAATGAGTGTAAATAGGACAACTCAGGATTTTTTTTTTTCTCTGTCGGATTCAATATGTATTGAACGAAAACAAAATTGCGGTGTGTAGCATGAGATGTCATATAATAGTCTCCTTTGGAAACATTACCGTGTAGTTCAGTGTCAGACATGAGATACGGAGCCTTAAGGACATCATGTGCCGCCATATACATCCTGACACTTATGTTTAAGAGATCTTTATGCCTGGGGTCCAAAGTGATCCTGATACTTTGTGCTAAAGATTCCATCGGATCTGATAAAAAATGTAACTACTAATATGGGAATAAAAGATGTATCCAGTGACCACTGGAGGCACAATTTGAAATATGGGGGTACCATACACTAAAATGTTAGTGGCACTAAGCTATCATGCAACCCATTATGTATATCTGCTTTCTGCTGAATGCCCATTTGGCCTCCAGATATTCCTCCCGACCCCCCATACACATGAGTACGGGCAGCATGTATGTGATATAAATGGGGAGAGGGGAATAAGCCAAAGCTAGACCCCTCTGGGGGAGGCTTATCTTTTATGGGAACCAAGAATCGGGCATGGCGTGACCATGACCAGGTCTATACGTTGAGTTAGAGTTGTAAAGCCAAAATCAGCAACTGCAACCAACTTTCCCCTTACAGTATGTGTATGGGTTCCTTAAGTGAGAAGGTTTTAGTAAGAATCCAAAGACCATTATGAGTGCAAAGTGCTATGACTATGGAAGCAATAAAATGATTTTAACTCTCTTTTCAGACCCATCCCATACATTATATAGGTCCTTTATGAATGGGCCCAATATTCGCTTCTTATTGTCAATTAAGTCTATCACCATGAGTCCAATGCAGAGACTGATGACAATATGTTTGATGTCGAGCCTGGGCCTTTGACCGCATGTGCGGCTTCCATGGATGCCCATATACAAGGGAAATAATTACATGGTACCCATTTAATATACCAAGGCATACAGTAAGAGCAGTAAGAACAGGGATTGCATTTTTGACAAATGTGCGACGAGACCGTTTATGAAAGATAAAAATGTTTCTCTTCGGTAAATTTACTTTGTAAGCCTAAAATGATATTATGGGTTGTTTGCTCATTACCATTTAATTGTTGCATGTATCGGGACGTCTTCCAAGTTGTGAGTAGTCAGAGGAACGGTAATTCTGTATTTATCCTCCTGCACTGATAAATCTTGGCACTTGGAAGTGTGAATGATAATAATTAGAAAAGCGAGTGGTCCAAAATGTCAGAATATCTTATTATGTGTACAGAGACATTGTAATAGCAAATCTGATCCAGAAATTCTGATAGTTTGACTCTAGATACAGAAATACAACATCATCTAGAAGCAGAGGACTTATGGATGCCCTAGATGTTTGCAACGTGTATATATGTATCTGCCCTTGACACAAATTGGAACAGAATACTACATAGTATGTGGCTTTTGTGGGAACCCTTGTACTGATTATAGGGGTTTCTTTTGCCATTCGTTTAGGTAAAGGACATCTGCTGGGAAGTTTCCATTGGAATGTGTACAAGCCGGAGTTTGAGGGACCCTCCAGGCATTCTGTTACTAAGGCTCAATTGCCTCGGTATAGGAGAAAATACCTGATAATGTTCTTGATCTCACTGGTGGGTTAGGGGTCTGTACTTGGCCATTGCTATAATGGAAATCCACTCTCTATGCACTGACATTACTGAGAGTTTGGGATAGACAAACAGCAGCCAATCGGAGAAGTCAGAGCTGCCGGGGGAGGGAGGGGGTGGCCTGAACCAATGATAAAACAGGGGGTGTGTCTCAGACAACCTGACTCCCTGAATACATTGTATCTAGGCTGGAGTTACAGATTACAGAACTGCTAATGGAGCTGAGCTAAAAAGAAATTAAGGCAAGACATAAATAGCAGGTAAGTATCACTTACTTACATATTATTTGGAGGACATGGAAGAACAGTTACTTTAAGAAGTATTTTATAAAGGGCAGACAACACTGTAGGTGACTTTCTCCTAACTGCATTATAGCAGAATTTTTGTCTTGCGGCATTGGGATCTGGGGTTCAATCCAACCAAGGCCAACATCTGTGTAAGTTTGTGCCGGCTGCCTATGTCTATCTGCATAGCTCTCCTCTGGGCACTCTAGATGGTTTATATGTTTAGTATATGTAGTATTAGGCTGAATATAAATCCTTTTTCCACATCAATGTGGCTCAATGTCGGTGCCCAAGATTCTGATAACCAGGTTAATAATAAGACATTACAATGGTTTCCCTACATAACATAGACAACTCTTTCCCTGCAGCCTCTCCATGGCTTTAGTAATTGAGCCGCATAGTTATGGTAATGATACCTGCCAATACTTATCACATATATGATGTGTATTGACTTTGAAGTCTCTTCTTCCCATAGGACCTTTGACCTAAACCACCATTAAGTGTAAGAGTATTGGACAGAGGCTGTCACCGGAACTTCTATGCTTAAAGGTCAATGATGACTCCTAGTTACTATGTCAAAAATTAGAAAAGTGTCCAGACCATGAGAACAAAAGCTGCCAAGCATGGTCGACATAAAGGGTTAACTTTATAGATGTTGAGTATCCACCATATAGTTGGATGGAAATAGTTGGAGGCGGTGGAGGTGGCGAACGGTCTTCTTTAATGAGTTTTTTAGCTGACATAGACATCTGGGTAATGTAACACAATAGAATTCATGTTCCATCTGCACCATCTACAGTTCTTTGCAACCATCAATAGGCACTGCCCTATGTTTTCGGCACAGTTGGCCGTTCCTTTCAGCACTTAATATGCTGACTAGATTCTCTACTGTCAGGTGGACAGCCCCTTATCGTTTACTGTATTCCAGGCCCGCCCACCTGACAGTACAGAGCCTGATTAGCATATTGGGTGCTGAAAGTAACAGTGTTGATTGCTCAGGAATGGTGGGGGCTAGAGAAAAAATTCCAACTGTGCCGATATCAGCAGAGCAACACCTATTACAGGATGGGGGAAAAACTGGAGTAGTTGGAGGTGAAAAGTTCTCTGAAAATATCTAAACTGTGATATGATTGACTGATATGGGAAGGCCCACGTGACAACCATTTTTGGATTTTTGTTCATGATTGTGGCTTGGTCAGATTCATTTATTCTATACATATAAATATAGTTCACCATTAACATATAATAGAACATACATAGAACTCTTCATAGGTATTATATATAGGAGTATGATACATAGGATATGTTTATAGACATTTCCCTTTAATTGACAACCGGCCGTTCTGAAGAAAGGGGAGACGGGCACAATTGTTAGTTTCGGCACATGGACTCCTTTGTAGAAGCATGACAACACAAATTGGTTTTGTGCACTTAACCACAATCTTCCAACGCTGTTTAAAATACAATTAGCAGTAAAAAGAACGAAGAAGTAATTGACGCTTATTGGCGTATTTAATTTAAGTAGGCTCAGAATTGTAACGTACTTTCCTTTGTGTTGCCCGTTCTCCATCTTACAGGTCACACTTTATTTATTAACCCCGGCACAAGTGCTCATTTACCTCTGAGTGTTTGTGTATTTCAGTTCAGGAGTTTGGGGTAAAATAAGTATTTTTTAGATTTTTGTGCACGAAAAGCAAAGAAACATAAAATTCTACAATCTAGATACAGTTTATCGATCTTTGTATTGGAAAAATTGAGTCAAATTTAACATAGGCCAGAATTGATATTTTTGACCCTAAATTTTATGGTCCTAAATTGTAAACAAACTAAATTTGTGTAGCGTCATCTCTTCCCCTTCATGACTGTTCAAGGGAAGGTAAGACATTGGCAGTGTTTACAAGATACAGTAAAACTTCTCCAAAAGACCACCCCTTTAAGAAGACCATCTCGTCATCCAGACCAGATATCTTAAGACATATTACACATGTTCTCTTTGAGAAGTCCAACCCCTAGAGCACCACTTTTTAGGGCAATTTTGGTTGGTTGTCTCAAAGAAGTCTTATGGGAACCACAAGGGCAGTCGCTACATTATTTAGCCACAATCCTGAAATGACTTGCTTTTATTTCACCAAATATTATCTACATTATGGTACAAGTCAAATAAAATGGAAGTAATAATAACTTTAAAAACAGCAATATCCAAAGCCATGAGGCCATAAATATTCCCATGAAACAGCTACAAAATATCAAAATAAAGAGCAAAAAATTTTATATTATTACAATTATTATTATTATTATTATTATTATTATTATTATTATTATTATTGTTATTATTATTATTATTCTCCAAATAAGAAATAAAAAAAATAATTTAAGAAACCAACAAATAAACGTCATAAAATACCATCTTACCAACAAATGACATGCCAAACCTGATACAATTACGGAATTTTTTTTTATTATGATTATGAAAAATAATATAAAAGAAAAAATATAAAGTTCCATAAAGATAATATAAACAAGAATAATGTATTAGCATTCCGAAATATAGCTAATAACCTTATAGTTTATTAATTATTCTTTTCACCTTGAAATAAATAAGATAATAAATTGTAACATTTTGCAATTAAGAATAGTAACTACTAACGAGACAATGAAAACATTGATGGAAAGTTACTTTGTGTCATCTTTGCTGACCAATATGTACATAGTGAAACCTCTTTCAGATGACTACACAAAATTGCTTTGAAAAGTGTTGGACAGTATGTATAATATCATGATATATAATATAATCTGGTCTTAATAAGGGGTGGGCTTTGGTGTTCACTATACATATAACAGAACGTGCATGCCTCGCCTGAGCAGCTCCATAACTTACTAGAATTACATCAATATCCTGCAGTTATACAGTAAATTGTATTTATTGGCGTGACATCACTCTCCTGGAGATATCTATTATATTATTAATGAGTTGATACTAAATATGAATTAAATGCCACATAAAATATTCCGGTGAAAACATAATCACATCTATCTATCTAACGTTTATGTATCTAATAGCTATAGCTAACTACTGATCTATGTATCTATGTATGTATCTATCTATCTCCTATCTATCTATCTATCTATCTATCTATCTATCTATCATCTATCTATCTGTCTATCTATCTATCTCCTATCTATCTATCTATCTCCTATCTATCTATCTCCTATCTATCTATCTATCTATCTATCTATCTCCTATCTATCTATCTATCTATCTATCATCTATCTATCTATCTATCTATCTATCTATCTATCTATCTCCTATCTATCTATCTATCTATCTATCTATCTCCTATCTATCTATCTATCTATCTATCTATCTATCTCCTATCTATCTATCTATCTCCTATCTATCTATCTATCTATCTATCTCCTATCTATCTATCTATCTATCTATCTATCTCCTATCTATCTATCTATCTATCTCCTATCTATCTATCTATCTATCTATCTCCTATCTATCTATCTATCTATCTATCTATCTCCTATCTATCTATCTATCTATCTATCTATCTATCTACCTAACATCAATGTATCTAATATCTATCTATCTATCTATCTATCTAACATTGATGTATCTAATATCTATCTATCTATCTATCTATCTATCTATCTATCTATCTATGTATCTATCTATCTAACATCTATGTATCTATCTATCTATCTATCTATCTAACATTGATGTATCTAATATCTATCTATCTATCTAACTATCTATGTATCTATCTATCTATCTATCTATCTAACATCTATGTATGTATGTATCTATCTATCTAACATTGATGTATCTAATATCTATCTAACATTGATATATCCATCTCTCACCTATCACTCTATCTTACCATGATGGGGCAAGTTTTGTGAACAACATGGTTGAAATAGATATCATGAACCCATGGTGACATAGACTTCTAACCATATACAATTTAAAAAAAAGTTACCCCCCCAAAAAAGTAAAAATTTGTTTGAACATGATTATTGGAAAATATTGTATCTGTATTGAATCTTCACCAAAAAAAATTGCACGGTGTATGGCTGGCTTCAGACCGTACGCCTTCACTTTTAATTTCCTATCATATAACCTTGTTTATTGGACGCCCATTGTACGTTAAATGCCAAATTGCCATTTCTTGTCAATTCCCCAGAGTTATCAAGTGAAGTGTCGAGCGTTAGAGTGCACGAGTCAATCTAGAGCCATTATCTCCTTCCACCTTGCTCTCAGCAGCTTCTGGAGAAGGCCTTGGCCTAGCGGAGCCCAATTGAGATGGGTTCTAAGTTCCCTTCTGCGTCTCGTACTCGACAGGGTTAACAGCTCTTTGTAATCACTAATTTTAATCCTCCAATGGGCCAATGGCTCACGTTGTTCTGATCTAGTAGAGGGAAAGCGTTAACTATTATCTGCTTCTAGCTTGACCATCTGCTGTTGTAGAAAATTCAAAACCCTAGAGATCTACTTATATCCACATCGTAAACGAGAAAAGATGTTTTAATTAAGGGAAATCAGGTTAACTTAGCTCTAATTTACAAGCCGCCTGCTTAATGAATTGTCTATGCTGCTCTCTCTTTGTAGAGAGTAAATCTAAGGATCTTTTTCACTGTGCAGTTCAGACACTAATTAACTAAGCAAAATTTTCTGTAACAACCCCGGTTCTCTCTAATAGTTTTACCTAAAGCCAGCCTGTCCATTGCTTATACAAATTGCCAATTAAATTTGATTGATATAATGAAATTGGATTTTATTTTCACTTACCTTATCCATTCCTCCTCACTAATTCCCCAGCACCCATAAAATAACTTTAACCTTAATGGAAAATTCCTGGAATATTACAAATTTTATTTAGAGAAAAAAAAAAAGAAAGAATTTAGATATTTAGAATTTTTTTTTCTTCTCACTGGTCTTAAGATTGTATTGTCTAAAAATAGCACAATGGCGCGCCGGCAAACAATAGGTTAAAACACTTTAAAAACATAATGTAACATTAACAGTTTTCAAAATCCATATAGCGGCTTAATTAAATATGTTGTCCTGTTTATAGGATCTGTGGATAATTATTTAGAGTCATTTAATCTACCCAATTTACACGTTAATTAAAACCGAAGGCGAGTATTTTTTTTTTTTTTTTCAAGTTGGGCTACATAAAAAGAGGAGAAATGCCGCCGTCTAGAGGTCTTTTCATCAAACTACGCTCTTCAATAAAAAAAAAAAAAAAAAAGATCGGAGAAAATTAGCATTATAATAGAAAGATTTGATTTTAGTTGAATTTGACGATTTTTCTATATTTTTCAAAATTTCAATTGAATACGATGATATATAAAGATTTCAATTTGTATTTGTATTTTCTTTGAAGCTCCTAAATTGATATTTAGATGTTAAGAAAGTAAAAGTTTCAGCCCGTCCTGAATACAATCAGAGAATGTTGGGATTTGTACTTTTTTTTTTTTACTATGTTTTATATCTACTTGGTTAGACTTGTGAGATTATTTGTCTTTATTATATTGTGATACTGTAAATGATGTATGCCTCGACCCCTTCACATGGGGTATACCTTTAAATGTATCATTAATACTGCTCTTATTTGTGTGTGTTATTGTGTCTATGGTTATTAGGCTTGGCGATGAAGTCTGTTAACCAAGTGG
The DNA here is from genome assembly GCF_031893055.1 of Leptodactylus fuscus. Taxonomy (NCBI): domain Eukaryota; kingdom Metazoa; phylum Chordata; class Amphibia; order Anura; family Leptodactylidae; genus Leptodactylus; species Leptodactylus fuscus. The sequence continues at coordinate 6,019,698 of NC_134272.1, read as the reverse complement.
TAATTGTTTAAGCATTGTTCTCGACTCCGGAGCCCTTTGATTTAGTGATGAATTATGAAGCTCTTACTATATTGATTGTTAATTGTTTTCCTCCCGTTCTACTTCCCCCTTGCACCCCATCTGTTCCTTTCTATGAGCCTGTGTGTGTTTTGTCTTTGTCTCGCCTCCTTTTATTGACACCTTCATTTCAATGGTCACTTCTGCCACCATTGGCAATCTCTTCTGCCCCATTAACTCATCGGCACGGGGGGCTTTCCCGACAAAGAGATGAAATGGGATCTGCTTCTTTATTGAATGTATTGTGTGCTGGCTAATTCCACTTTGTCTCCTAGTCTTTCCAACAGCCCCAGACATAGGGACCCCTGGAAACTGTCCGGTCTCCTGCAGCAACTACAAAAACTGCAGATAATAAGAAAATAAAATAGTAACAAGAAATATCAGAATTATTATAAAAGTAGGAAAAATAAAGACAATCACTTAATGTGGAACTGATTAACACTTTTGTTGCTGCAATTATTAGTAATAATAATAATAATAATAATAATAATATATTTTTTTATTGTTATTATTGTTATAGATAATGATTATTAATAATTATTTTTAAGTATATATTAAGGATTAGCATACTTAATTTTAATATGTTTGATAATCAGAATAATTACATTATTCTAATTTCTTTATAATAATTTTATTATTTTTAATCCAGATTATTAATAATAAATAACGAGAATAACTCTTTGTTATCCATTATAAATAGACAAATAATTTAAAAAAAATCTATTAATTTAGTATATTATTAAGCCATATTATTCTTTATTGGGTAACTTTCTCTACATAGATATTCTATTAATTGCAAAATTCATATACGATTTAATTTGTCCATATGAAAAAATATTTAAAAAAATATAAAATATAATAATAATAATAATAATAATAATATATAATAATAATAATAATAATAATAATAATAATAATAAAAATAGTATATTTTTATATAATATATATATAAAAAAATTCAAAAATAAACATAAAAATCTGAAAGATATTGCTAACATTAAAAATCAAAAAGGTAATGTTAATTTTTTCCTATAATATCCTAAGTTTTTGTTTCTGCGATGTGCGTACAGGGAGATTGAAATACATTTTTGAGACCGTAGAAAATCTAAGATTTTTGTAGATGGTCTAGAATTAGATCGGTAATTAGATTATTTAGTAATCGGGGCCGGTAATGATTGGTTTACTATTTAAAAAAACTTAACAGCCAAAGGGCAGTTGTGAGCAGAAAAACACCTGATATTAGGAACACGAGACTCCTGCATTATAAAATTACACTTAATAAATAATGAATTGACTTGTGTGAGTAACAATGTAAAACAGACGCTTTATATGTATGACTGTAATTAGTTACTTCCAGGCTCGGGGCTATTTATCTAGGATTTTCTATATTTAAGCTATGGCTGTGCAGAGATGAGGTTCATGGAGTTTTTTTTTTTTTTCAAAATAATTCTAGTTCATCAAAGCGGCTTCTTATAAATCGATGTATTCTACGTCTCAGGTTTAGGACCGACCCTTCATTCTTAGTTAAAGGAACGTTGATTTATTTAAATGGCGGTAGGAATATTAGGCTGCATGGACATGACAAGAAAAAATGTCCAGTGCTTCACATATTTTTTTTAATCAGTTTTCTGACTGTGAGGCCCCACGTAGCAAAACGCAGCAAAAAAATAAAACATCAAGTTTTTTTCCGAAGAATTTTTCATTGTATTTTCGTAGAGTTTTCCTCTGAAGATTTTCCGCTCCTATTGTACCTCAATGGAAATCTCCATTATTCCGCAGGTATCATTAATGTGCTGCAGATTTTTTTTGGAAATGTGTGGATAGGAGTAGCCAGAATCCCATCCACTTTGCAGGTATTGTAAATCGCTACATTTTCGTAACATGTGACTTAAGCCCGAGTCCACTTTTAAGATCAGTGAATTAAATGGTTGAACTTCATTGTTTGTTTGTTTAACGGTTAAACAGAGGTTCCAAAACTTTTTTTTTTCGTAGATCACTTTCAAAATTTTAATGGTTTTGGTGGACCCCCTGCTGCTACATTTCTACCATATTCCCAAAACTCGTCAAAAAATGTGAAGACTAGATCTAACGGTGGAAATTTGCGTCGCGGCTGAGACCCCTGGGGGTCCACCTGGACCATTTTGGGAATCATTGGTTTCACCCAACTCACTTATCCGTTTGTAATGTTATTGAAACTGATACATTTCTGATGATAAGCTCTTAGCCCTTATTCACATGATATGCTGTTTGTGAAGGATCTAATATCCGTTAAAAATGTCTTTGACCATCTGTTTTTTTTTTCCATTTTTGTCATCCATTTTGCATCTGCTCTTAATGGGCCAATAAAAAAAAAGGACGACTTTATTTGGTCTCTTTTTTGACCCAACTCACTGACAACAGACTCAGACGTCACACTTTTACACTAAAAATGGATCCATTGATTCCTATTGGGTCCATGTGTCCATCAAAATGGACAAAGATAGAGCAGGTCAGTTTTTTGAACTGGCTTTTTTTTCTTCCCGTCAAGAAAACGGACAGGTCAATAAATTCATCCACTCTTAATGTTTTTAAAGTTGCCATCGCATGGCCATTTTCCACTGTCATGGATCTAACAGTCCAGAAAATCTTCTAATCTGAAGATGATAACATTAAAAATTCTATATTCAGTCAATGGGCAGAGTCAATATTGGGCTCAACTGAAAAGGTTTTCGCACAAACATAACAATGTGAACATTTGTAGACAACTAAAAGTTAAAAATTTTGTTAATATAATTAAAAATTTTGTATAGTTTTTCTCTATTTTAGTGGTGACAATCTTCTGTCTCAGTGTTGTCTCAGGTTGCCAATGCATAATACCATAGATGCAAGAACATACTATGGTCAGAAACTCAACTATGATGTCATTATTGTGGTCGGGTTATCTTCTCATACATGTAGTGTCCTCCTGATAACCAGCCATGATGTCCTTATTGTGGTGGGGTTATCTTCTCATACATGTAGTGTCCTCCTGATAATCAGCCATGATGTCCTTATTGTGGTCGGGATATCTTCTCATACATGTAGTGTCCTCTCCTGATAACCAGCCATGATGTCCTTATTGTGGTCGGGTTATCTTCTCATACATGTAGTGTCCTCCTGATAACCAGCCATGATGTCCTTATTGTGGTCGGGTTATCTTCTCATACATGTAGTGTCCTCCTGATAACCAGTCATCATGTCCTTATTGTGGTCCGGTTATCTTCTCATACATGTAGTGTCCTCCTTATAACCAGCCATGATGTCCTTATTGTGGTCGGGTTATCTTCTCATACATGTAGTGTCCTCCTGATAACCAACCATGATGTCCTTATTGTGGTCCGGTTATCTTCTCATACATGTAGTGTCCTCCTAATAACCAGCCATGATGTCCTTATTGTGGTCCGGTTATCTTCTCATACATGTAGTGTCCTCCTGATAACCAGCCATGATGTCCTTATTGTGGTTGGGTTATCTTATCATACATGTAGTGTCCTCCTGATAACCAGCCATGATGTCCTTATTGTGATCAGGTTATCTTCTCATACATGTAGTGTCCTCCTGATAACCAGCCATGATGTCCTTATTGTGGTCAGGTTATCTGCTCATACATGTAGTGTCCTCCTGATAACCAGCTATGATGTCCTTATTGTGCTCAGGTTATCTTCTCACACATGTATTGTCCCCTCCTGATAACCAGCCATGATATCCTTATTGTGGTCAGGTTATCTTCTCATACATGTAGTGTCCTCCTGATAACCAGCTATGATGTCCTTATTGTGCTCAGGTTATCTTCTCATACATGTATTGTCCCCTCCTGATAACCAGCCATGATATCCTTATTGTGGTCAGCTTATCTTCTCATACATGTAGTGTCCCCTCCTGATAACCAGCCATGATGTCCCTATTGTGGTTTAGGTTATCTTCTCATACATGTAGTGTCCTCCTGATAACCAGCCATGATGTCCTTATTGTGGTCAGGTTATCTTCTCATACATGTAGTCTCCTCCTGATAACCAGCCATGATGTCCTTATTGTGGTCGGGTTATCTTCTCATACATGTAGTGTCCTCCTGATAACCAGCCACGGTGTCCTTATTGTGGTCGGGTTATCTTCTCATACATGTAGTGCCCTCCTGATAACCAGCCATGATGTCCTTATTGTGGTCAGGTTATCTTCTCATACATGTGGTGTCCTCCTGATAACCAGCCATGATGTCCTTATTGTGGTCAGGTTATCTTCTCATACATGTAGTGTCCTCCTGATAACCAGCCATGATATCCTTATTGTGGTCAGGTTATCTTCTCATACATGTAGTGTCCTCCTGATAACCAGCCATGATGTCCTTATTGTGGTCAGGTTATCTTCTCATACATGTAGTGTCCTCCTGATAACCAGCCATGATGTCCTTATTGTGGTCAGGTTATCTTCTCATACAAATAGCGTTCCTGCTTCTTACAGTGGCTGGTTTTCTGAGTTGTGACAGTGCAGAGAAAGCTGCAATATTCATGGCTGTATCCATTGCCAACATGCTGTTTTTGATGCAGTTTCAGATACAGTAGCCGAGTGCTGTACTTCAGCTATCTCCAGCATTTCTATTGAAGTGAATGGGAGCACAGACCACCACCAGTCCTGCCCACATTCAGTCTTGCTGCGGTCAGGCTGTATGTGCTATCAGACAGAGGTTCTCCCATTTGCACTTTGTGGGATAACCCTTTTAATAATTCTGGTGCATCTTACACCAACACACAAAAGTGATTAAAACTGGTGAACAAAGCCGTGGTGTATGCTCCACTGTATTTTGGGTTTCTTTGCAGTTTGTCAGTAATTTTTAATTGTCAACCAAAGCCAGGTCTATTGCAAGAAAATACTGCTAACTGCAAAAAAACATTTTTTTCTCCAGAAAACTTTGTTTTTGAATACCCTAAGGCTACGTTCACTCTACCATCACTGTCATAGAATGGGAGCAATGGACATGAACTGTAGCAGGGTAACAGACACAGAAGGAGCCCCCCTAGCCCCCTCCATCCGTGTCCTTCCTATTCACTCTAATGTATGTAATATGGCGGATCTTACCATCTTTCTTCCATCATGTTTGTTTACTTTTGTAATGGAACAAAACTCCCACATGCACAACTTCTTCTTTGTCAGAAAAGTAAAAAAACATGAAGCTTCGTGAATGTCTTTTACACTGGGATCAATGAAGATGGACACTGGATGGACGGACGATGAAGATGGACACCAGATGGATATCTGCTTGCGTCCTCTTGAAGTTTTGGGTGCCATATTATACCTCTACACAACTCAGGACATATAAGGAACATGAATGTACTAGTTAAGTGCAGCGTCTCCCTTTTTGTTTTGTTTTTCTAATTTTCTACTTTAAAAATTATTTTCCTTAGAAAATCTGTTACTACAATTAGCAAAATATCTCAGAATCTCTGGAACCGCTAAGACAAAATACAGTATTAGGGGCAAATTTTATATGTTTATTCCCTCTCATCAATACGGGTGCCACTGCTTTTAGATTGTATAGAACAGAGTATGGATACAGTATCATCACACTAGTCAACTTAAGAGGTTTTAAGAGCAACTTGTAACATCTTATGTAGACATAAGGGAAAATTTATCAAAGTTTAAAAGAATAAGGATGTTTTTCCATTATGAACAGTCCTAGACGCTGAACGGTTGTTACAATTTTTCCTGTTTTCATGTCATTTATAGAATAATCACTGGAGAATAAAAAGTTACAAAAACTCATTTTTGAGGACAGAACAGATTTAAGAATAAAAGTGTGTTCAGGATCCAAACTTTTCCAGTTTCCAGTTCCTAAAACAGAAAGTATCTTTGTGACAGATGACTATCAGCCATGTGACTTCTCAAGGTTTTCTGTCTCCTGCATACGTCTTACTCTCTTCCTTCCCACTCCTAATTTCTGGTTTGTGGTTCCAATGATGTTTAGGTAGGATTCAAGTGTCTGAACATGCCCTCAAGAAGGAATATATTGTTCTTAAAGGAAATGGGTTATCAAGACACCTTCTAACTATATGCTATATTAGGGCATATGGACATTATAGAGGGAGTCAACCAATTGGGACCCCCTTCTATAAGCAATAACATGTCCTTGCATTACAAAGATGGCCGCTAATCTGAATGCAAAGGGAAAGCTGTCTGCAGTGTCTTCCCTCCAGCAAAATCAGCTGCTTTTCAAGAGTGCCGGAAATAGGGCTCAGGGTGATCATCTGATCGACCTGGGAGCCACATCTTGCAAGGGGTTGTCTCATGTGTTTATGGTGCTTGATTCTAATAACAGTGTATGGTATTTCCTGCCTGTATATACTGAGAGTATGTGAGGTTGGGGAGACATTGGTGATCACAGAACAAAATGACCAAGCTTTGAACAGTTTGGGCTAAGGTTAGAGCGCAGTGTTTTTGTTTTTTTTGTTGTTGCAGATTTTGTTGTGATTTTTGAGCCAAAGCCAGGACTTGTTTTAACAGAAGGGAAATATCTAAGAGTTTCCCATATGTTTCCAATTCCTGTCCTAGCCACTCCTGAATTTGGCTCAAAAAATGCAGCAAAATCTGCAACAAAAACCAATGCATTATCGTAACGCAGGGCCTCAGCCTAAAGTAGTTTATTTGAGGAATGTCTCGGTAAAGTTGTTGATCAAGTTTTGAAATTATTATTTTTCTTGAAATCTACAAACATGTTACAACTAAGTCCTAGATCCATTGTCAAATAGATATAATTTGTTGTTGCAGCCGTTACAAACTATCAGATTTTAGAGCTTTATCTTGTAAGTAATGACATAATATTACGTCTGAATAAAAGAAATGTGGGGAGGGATGAAATATTTTCTTTGTGTCTTAACCTGACCCTTAAGCAGATTCCGCTTCCTAATACTCATCCCTTTAGTACATGTGGAGTCGTTACGCCAAATTTCTGACTCCTCCATTGTTTCCAAAACCCAAATCCAACTCCTTCAACCGTGGTCAGATAGAGGCAGCAAAGATCCTCTAATTCATTCAAAAACTAAAGATTGAATTCTATGACATTAAATCTGTAACTAACTATAAAATTAATCTATTCTACAATATCAATAACATCCTGGAGAACATCTATACTGACTAATGGTATCTATATTTCTTATGTATATAGCGCCCTCATATGCCATAGGATATTGTCCCCTATAGGGCTCACAATCTACATTCCCTGTTTTTGGAGCTGATACCCGTCATGGTTAAGAATTACCTACAAAACAAAAGGATCTATTCGCAACGAAATATCAAGAATTTAATATCAAGGCTACAGAATCTAAGCAGATCTATGGTTGCAATCTCCTAGAGGAAGAATGGGGCTTTTGTGGGCCACGTGATAAACAGAAGACGGACTCTGATGATGCAGTGTAAATGTTGGGGGCTTTATGAATATTAATGCACCTGTCACCAATATTACTTGGGCCACAAGGGAGACTTGTTAGATAGCGAAAGTCATTAAAATTACACATCTGACAGATTCTCGTGAATGTCAAGGGTTGACTTTTTAGAAGCGACCCTTAATAATCCAGAATATTCTTACAAAATGATCTATTCTTATCTAAAATTAGCCAAAAATGTTAAAAATGTTCATAATGACTCTTCTATCACTTTTTTTTTGAGAACCAGAAAAAAAATCTTTTTTGTTAAAAATTGCTCTATACACTATAAAAAAAAAAAAAAAAAAAAACTAAAAAATTGACACAGGCTTATTCTTTGTGTAGGAAAAAAGCAAAACTATAGATAGTAGAGGAAACGTAACACACTGATCTATGTTATTACGATGGAGGTGGTATATATGACGTCATTTAGCTTGGCATTGGTGGCCTTAACCTTTTCCCTGCTGCACCTCTTGTAGTCAGGACAATTTTTGGACTTGTAAAAGAAAACCTAAATTATAAGTTTAACATTAAAAAAAAATCCCATATTTGGGAAAAGCAGACAACTGAAATAAATAATGAATACAATGACAAGTTATATAATGTTGCTATAGGTCTACTTGCTTTATAAAATCCACCAGAACTAAGGAGACCAAAACTGTGGCATTCAAAATTTTTTCTCAAGGGACGAAAATTGGTTGCATTAAGCTTAGGATGGGTTAAAAACCAACTAGAGAGCCGATACTTAGATACTTACCAATCCTGATCTGATGCTGCCCCGGTTTCCATTGGTCTCTACTTCTTGGTCCCATGTCGAGACTCCAGAAGTGCCCGGTCCGCCAATCACCGGCTCCAGCGCCTGCAGAAGTCCAGGGTTTGTACATATCACACATGCCTGTATATTTTGTGCTCGAGATATTCCAACACTGCAGGAATGCACCAGCCAGATTTTGCATGCAAATGAATGTGAAGATTATGTCTATACAAAATCTAACTCTAATCCGCGATCACATACCCTCAAATGCATATTAATTATGTGACGACTGTAATTAGAATCCATAGTTTATGGTGACAGTCCGTAGGTAAAAATGTATCCCATTGGTCAGAAATACATGAGACATCCTGATCTAGTGATAATGGTATCGCCATAACTATACTGGGTGATGGGTACTAGTCACTGGATTTGGCTGGAAAGATCAGATACACACAGGTTAGGGACAATGGGTAAATGTTGTTCTGAAAGTTAAAAAGGACCTTGCACCGCTTCCCCCAAATCCAGCTCTTTGCATCCTCCAACAGTCAACTAAACTCCCTTACTATAGGTCTATGAACGGTGGAGCTGTGGCCCAACCACTCCAACTCCAACTCCTTCATATATGGTTGACAGCCCTGGTGAGCCCTCTAATCCACAAAAAAGCCAATGATAGGGTTGAACGATCAGGACCGGAAAAGATCGGATCGAGTAAATTTCACGATCGCGATCGGAAGTCCAATCCCGATCTTTTCCGGCGAGATCGAGATCGGAGGTTATCTCAAGATCGTCTCATCCCAATTCATGTATACATCATGAATAGGATTGAGGGATCGGGATCGGCTGGAAAATGATCGAAAATCAGATTTTAAAAACGATCCTGAAATTTCAAGATCGGCTCAACCCTAGTGAGTGATTAAATTCCAATGAAAGTAAATATGTAACAATATGTATCCATCTAATTATACAATATTGATAATATTAACTGTAGATTATATATTCATTGTATATTCATTTTATTTTGATGCTGGACTTTTTTTTTTTTTTTTCAGTCCACCCATAACTGGCCCCTACTTCACGAGTCCACAGCCCTGGTGACCCTGCTGGATTTGTGCTTGACTAGATTAAGTAACATTTGTTACAACTGGCAGAGCAATATCCCAATTTTAATTTCATGCAGCCACAAGTGGACAAGTCGTCGCTATAAGCCTTAACCTAATAGGCGCTATATATATCATATACAACTCTCACCCAAATCGTGCCGGAACAGAAAGGAACCGTCGCACCACCAGTGTCACCGTGAAGCCACAGGGCCATGACCAGGGGATCTTTCTTTTATGACTTCCATATTTGCTAATAAGGCATAAAGACAAGGATTTCACATCAACATCCATAAACTCGGAGACTGTGTAAAGGATGAAGATCCATCCTCCCCTTATATGGGTCCCAATATATCAAAGTACGACTCCATATGGGGCAACGCTTATAAATATATCACAAAATGAAGAAAAATGTTGGCGTGACCCAGTTTTTGCCATAAACCTTAATTTCATTAGTGCCATAAAACACAAAGTATAGGCTATTCATATGCTAATGTATGTATTTGTTCATCCTGAATCCAGACCTGATGAAGGGCACACGGCGCACAACAGTGTATGTTCCCTATGTTTGTGCTTTAATAGACTGGCCTCGGGGGAGAAGCCGTAAAATAGTAATGTTGCTTTAAATAGCTTGCACTTTGGTGTGTTTCCGCATCTCATTACATGTAATCAGACAGAACTGGATTTAGTTGTTTTAGTTTCGATCATAATGTGCTAACAATGCAAATTTGGGGATTACATTTTCCCATTCCGGACACTTCTAATATTCAATTAGATCGCCCGTTATTTCCAAATCAATAACGTTACATTGAGGTTTTGCTGTAAGATACTGACATCTGCTGGATTGGAATAATTGTGGTGGCGTTCGTATGGAAATATCTAATGAAAAATCTATATGGACACAAGGGCTTGTTCTCTGGGGCTTGTACATTACTCCGCAGCCTGTTGGGCTGAATGCACAAATGAGCTTCTGTACAAAAGGGATCAAAGTGCAAGTCTTGTGTTTTCCCTGCTCTATTGTTCAATGCATGTCACTACTACAGGCACAAAGCAGGCCGTAGACAAAAGAAGGGACCAGTCTAGACCCTTATAGATGACTGCTGTGCTCACGACAACTCCAAGTACATATTGGATCACATTATTGGAATACGGATTATGGCACTATTTGGGTTTCCAAAAAAATCTTGATTGTTTTTGTAATTTTTAGAATGTCTTTCCATTGCCACCACTCATCCCATGGCCAACAAGACCTGGAACCAGGGCTGTACAGTCAGTAGGTGCCTATAGATTTGGACAGTTTCCATTGAGATCCATTGTTGCTCTGTGCAAAAGACTGAAGATTCTGCAAATTTCACAGATCACAAATGTAAGGGTGGCGGCCATATTTTCAGGCCTCTTGTGAACTGAATTTACAGCATGATAAATTACTACACCCTTCAGAAAGGACCCCCTTAGTAGTAGACATAGAAGTCAATGGCTATAACTGAGAAACAACGTCCTGATATCAGTATAAATATATGTTGAAATGAGACAGAACAGAATTTCGGATCTGTTCAACAAACAAAGTCATAGGTAGATGTCAATGTTAATGTCTACCCTTTAACTCCACGTCGTAGAATATTCCATTATATAGGTTGGATCTCCATTCTTCAATGACAGGGCTCTCACATCTGCTGCATCTATTTATATAGAGTTAAAGGGATATTCTCGTCCGAGAAATGTACAACACATCCACAGACTATGCCATAAATGTCCGATAGATGAGGGTCCCACCACTGGGGTCAATACCAATCGCTGACTTATGCCAGTAGGATGAACTGCAAGACCTCTTGCATGAATATGTCAGGATCTCTAGACAGTCAAACTCTGTCACGGGCCCCACTCTAATAGAAAGTGGCCCTGACCAAGAGACTCCCCTCTGTTACATCTATAATAAAGCATCTACATAGTGGTTTTCTAATTGAGTGGTTCTCAAGCTGAGGCACACATACCCCTGTTCTATCTAGTTTATCTCAGTGAGTGTATGGGGGCGTCCTTTCCTCTCTTCACACAGTGAATAGAGATGGGAGGGGCTGATTCTCCTCACAGCCTGCACAGACAAGTCTGCAAACTGTTGCTCTGTGCAAAAGACTGAGGATTTACATTTCTCTTCACTTGATTTAGTTAATTGAGATTTATAAACTATTAACCCTTCTATTTCTGAAAGCGTTCTTACTTTACAGCATTATTATCACACTTGCCTAAAACTTTTGCAAAATGGATAAACGAGAAAAAAAAACAATGTATCATGTATAAAGACCCAGCAGTTTTCACATCTGGGAGCATGACAATACTAACCAACGTGTCACACCATCCATACCACCCCAGCGTGTTCACATTTCCAAGATTTTCTTCTTTTTGACATTTTCTCTAAATTTTCTTACAAAGTAAATATTTTATGCCGTTTAAGGAAAGCAAAATTAATTATGTAGCTAATTGTTTTGGAGGAGCTGGGAGAATCCATTTGCACATGCAGACAATGCTATAATCTGTCCACAGCCTGACACATTATTGTCATTGTTTTCTGCAGCACTTAAAATGTTTTGCAGAATCCGGAATCAGAAAATCTGTTTGTTTGTATCAAAGTGATGAACAAAATATCTCTAGAACGTAATTGTGTATTTATTGCCGAGCAGAAATCACAGAAGAGGACGGGCTCCAAATGTTCACGAGTAAAGGCTTAGCTGACAGGTCTCACCTTATAGGGAGCTGTCAGTGGGGTGATGCGGCCGGGGTGCGGAGCCAGACACACCAATCATTAGGTAGATTTACTATTTTTGTTGCCCCAGAACTTTGACGTTCGTTGCACCAAATTTTTTGTATAAAACAAATCATTACTAATGTGATAAAGAGTCTGGGGCTGGTCTTACACAACCGTATTGAATGTATGGTCCGCAAGTTGCTGATCGGCAACATAGACTCCGCAGACGTCCATGTCCTGCCGCACTCACCCATAAAGTTCTATGGGCAAGAACATGCCTGATTTTTTCCAGGGATCAGACTATTGGTCCGTATATTCATATACTTAGGCCGGTTGCAGATGATCGCGGCCAAGATCAGTGTGCAGTCCATGTTTTTCCTGGATAGCACACTGACCCATTCATTCCTACGGGTCCATACACATGACCACGACATACAGACGTCTGGACCGCAAAATATGGAACAAGTCCTATTCCTGTCCGATTTTGCGGCCCTGATTCCGTGGCTCCTATTCATTTCATTCACGGCTGGCCATTTAATATTTCGTACGATGTCCTGGGACTGAAAAAAAATATATATAATGGGGTGGAATTGGAGAATTGCGTGCCTGTCATGTGATCTTTATCTTTACAGCACGTACTGTGCACCTAAAATGACATGTCCCCTGTATTCCGTGATTTGGTGCAATTACAGTGATATACCAAATTTTTATTTATTTATTTATTTATTTTTTATAAAAAAACTGCAAAAAATTTTTTAGGGGGAGTCGTCATATTCTGACATCCTGAACTTTTTATGTGTATGGGAGATGCAGGAGTCGTCTTTTATTTTGCAGGGCCAGATGTACTTTTCGTTTTTACCAATTCGAGCAATGTCTATCGCTTTTATCCAAATTTTTATGGGGGGGGGGGGAAATAGCGAAAAAAATAGAGTTTCAGTACTGTAGATTTTTTTTTCCTGGTATGGTGTTCACCCTATGGGAAAAATCTTTCTACAAGTTTGGAGATCGGCATTTTCGAACCCAGGGATACCTAATGTACATGTGTTTAACTTTATTCCTGTACTTTTAGACGTGTTCTAGGGAAAGGGGGTGACTTGATTTTTTGCTTTTTTCTTTATAACTAGAATTTTTAGACTCCTAGTGATCTTTAACCCCAGGGGGGACTGATCACTAATACAATGCATTGCACTTCTTAGGCTACTTTAGGTCTTCAATAGGCTCCTGGCTATCTTGACAATGGATCACTGATTCCAGAGCTTGATCTGGTGCTGGTGACAACCCCCAAAAGGGTCCATGTGCTGGGAATATTGTGAATTGGTCATCCTTGGGGCATCAAGGGGTGTTAATTTCACACAATGTCGGGAGAAGGCTGCGGTCAAATGTGAGGCCATCTATCCAACGGATAAAGCTAAAGCTTGGCCAAAGCTAATCGTCCCAGGCCCTGAGCTCTATTGCTGCAGTTCATATAGAGAGACCATGTAGTGACGTCATAGACGTCATGTGTGTCAGGCCGGTGTTGTGATGCAATATGGCGCCCACGTCTGTGACGTCATTGAATAATACAGAATAAAGCAGAGCGTTGCGCCGGAGAGGTGAGTATAAATGTTTCTTATGTTTGTCACCTCCCCTCGCCCTCCGACCATTCTACTCGGGGGTCTGAGCTAGTTTGTGGGTGCTGTACCCTAAAAATGTAAACACCAAAAGTTTGCTATGGGGCCGGATCTTTCCTAGCTACGCCCCTGCCTCCATCCAACACACAGTAAGTCCCAGTAGACTTGCAGAGCCTCAGGTCTGGGCCCAAGAGCTGACACTTGACAGATCCCCCCACATAATAGAAGACCATTAGACTATATTCTAATAACAGTTTCCCCAATCAGATGGCAGGTTAATGTTAAAGTGAAAGCAGCGCGCTGATTGGTCCTGACTTATTGGTCGCTCTTTATTTGTTTTGGTTTCAGTGAGCCAGTCAGACACCACGTGGCTATCACCATGGTTACCCTTCCTCCTAGTCAGCAAAACACAAACAGCGCGCAGTGACGTCATCCGGGCGGGACACCGGCATGACAGCGCACTTACTATACTAGAGAGCGGCGTGACGTCATCACTGCGGGACGGAGAGTAATGACAGCGCAGAAGACTTGTCTGGAAGGTTCTGGTCCCGGTGGGCGGAGAGGCCGCAGGATGACTGAGCAGGTGAGGCCCGTGAGTCAGCAGGAGGGACGGTATATAACGGGTGGCGGCGGTCGGGGCTGTAAACAGCGGCACGTCACAGAGGTAAGAGGCCGTGTGTGGTGGTGGGGTGGGCTGGGGGTTGTGGTGCTACATCAGACAGACTCATACGGTGGGGGAGGGGGATGTGCTGTGGACCAGGCCTGGATAATGTTGTAGGTAAAGCCCCCCCACCCAGACTGAGCCAACAACTCTAGTCACTGCTGCCAGGAGGAGGGAATGAGGGTCAGGACTGCCGGAGAGCTGGGAATGAGGGTCAGGACTGCCGGAGAGCTGGGAATGAGGGTCAGGACTGCCGGAGAGCTGGGAATGAGGGTCAGGACTGCCGGAGAGCTGGGAATGAGGGTCAGGACTGCCGGAGAGCTGGGAATGAGGGTCAGGACTGCCGGAGAGCTGGGAATGAGGCTCAGGACTGCCGGAGAGCTGGGAATGAGGGTCAGGACTGCCGGAGAGCTGGGAATGAGGGTCAGGACTGCCGGAGAGCTGGGAATGAGGGTCAGGACTGCCGGAGAGCTGGGAATGGGGGTCAGGACTGCCGGAGAGCTGGGAATGAGGGTCAGGACTGCCGGAGAGCTGGGAATGAGGGTCAGGACTGCCGGAGAGCTGGGAATGGGGGTCAGGACTGCCGGAGAGCTGGGAATGGGGGTCAGGACTGCCGGAGAGCTGGGAATGGGGGTCAGGACTGCCGGAGAGCTGGGAATGGGGGTCAGGACTGCCGGAGAGCTGGGAATGAGGCTCAGGACTGCCGGAGAGCTGGGAATGAGGCTCAGGACTGCCGGAGAGCTGGGAATGAGGCTCAGGACTGCCGGAGAGCTGGGAATGAGGGTCAGGACTGCCGGAGAGCTGGGAATGAGGGTCAGGACTGCCGGAGAGCTGGGAATGAGGGTCAGGACTGCCGGAGAGCTCGGTACCGGATTCATTCATCGTCACCGCAGTCCCAAACAATTACTTTTCTGGTTTCGTGTTTCCGAGCCGTGGGGTTTATTGGTGGGAATAGTTGTGTTCTTACTGACACTGTTATAAAGTATGAAACATATAAACATCTGTAATCTATAAAGTACAGTCATGTGACTCATTTAGATGGCGGAGATACAATTGTATAGTTTTTGTTTTTTGTGGGACTGTGTAGTTTTCGTTGATAATATTTTGGGGTGATGGGACTTGTTGATCCCATATAAAGGAATAAGACGTTATCATGTTATGGTCCATGGCATCTGAGGGGTTAAACCATCTGGACCCAAACACTCCCTAATTCTGTCAGTTGAGCGGGGTCAGGTATAATCTACAGATATATTGGTGTCCCCTTCGCCTATTGGCTCTGATTGGCTGCCGCAGTGACGTGTAGGTCGCGTCTAGAGATGAGCGAGTACTGTTCGGATCAGCCGATCCGAACAGCACACACGCATTGAAATGAATGGATGCACCTGGTACTTCCGCTTTGACGGCGGCCGGCCGCTTAACCCCCCGGCTGCCGGCTACGTCCATTCATTTCAATGCATGTGTGCTGTTCGGATCGGCTGATCCGAACAGTACTCGCTCATCTCTAGTTGCGTCACGTTTGCCGTCTTCTCTAAAGGGTTTCTTTCATCTCATGGAGAGGTGTTTTTTTGTTTGTTTTTATTCTTGGGGGGTCTCTGGTTTCTTAGACCCTTGGACGGGGGTACAAGCACTTTGTTACGTGTGTTGGCCGCAGAGATCTGTGTCCGGCTCTACACTGTGTTCTCTGCAGTCTGGACAGAGGGTGGCAGACAAATGCCCTTCATTCCTTTGAAATCAATGGGAGACAGATCACATGTGACGTGGTTTTTGATGCTTTTTTTTTTTTTTTTTTTTTTTTTTTTTTTGCAAAACCACTAGCCAAGGTAAAGTTTGCAGGTTTGTGCTAGTGGGAAAGATGTAATGTGTAAGTCTGCAATAAAACTCTGAACATACCTAAAAAAGAAAGGCAACGTATCACTGAAAAAAGTCTTGCTGAAACTTGTCTCTGTGTGCAGAACGCTGACACCCCCTCCCCATGGACTGTAGGGGTTTTAGTGGCTGCTTTATTAAAGAGGACCTTTCACCATTTTGCCCACAGGCAGTTCTATATACTCCCAGAAAGCTGACAGTGCGCTGAGTTCAGCGCACTGTCGGCTTTCCCGATCTGGGCCCAGTGTGAAGAGCTTATGGTCCGGTACCGTAGCTCTTCTATGGTCAGAAGGGCGTTTCTGACAGTTAGCCAGAGACGTCCTTCTTCACAGCACAGCCAATCGCGCTGTACAGTATGAGCCGGGAGGAACTCCCCCCTCCCTCTGCTCGCAGTACTCGTCCATAGACGAGCATTATCAGGGAGGGAGGGGGAGTTCCTCCCGGCTCTCACAGCACAGCGTGATTGGCTGTGCTGTGAAGAAGGACGTCTCTGACTGAGTGTCAGAAACGCCCTTCTGACCATAGAGCACTACGGTACCGGACCATAAGCTCTTCACACTGGGCCCACACCGGGAAAGCCGACAGTGCGCTGAACTCAGCGCACTGTCAGCTTTCCGGCAGTATATAACACTGCCTGTGGGCAAAATGGTGAAAGGTCCTCTTTAAGGATTCTGCTCCTGTTCTGCCTCCTCCTATATTAGAGTTTCATCAGGTATCAGCTAGACGTGACCTTTTTTTCAGTGATATGTTTTTACGTGATGTCCCGTCGATCTCTCGAGAATCTGTCGGGTTTCTGTTTGTTTTCCGACTGCCAGAACATCACAGTTAAAAAAAAAAAAAAAAAAAAAAAAACATGAAACCAGACGGGCAGGAAGCCATTGGCAATGTGAACAGCACCTTAGTGTGAAATATTTTGACTTCTGTTCTAATGTATTCTGTGGTTTTTTTGTCTTTAAGGATATTTACCAGTCACAGAACTGTCCGGCTCTGTACAATGGAGTTTCCAGATTTAGGAAAGCATTGCTCCGAGGTCACCTGCAAACAGCTAGGTATGAGGACGATGGTGGCAGTGACATGTAATAGACATCATGAGAGCGGATACTAAGCAGTGTATGCTGCCGCATGGAGTTTGTGTGGCCATCTCCGAGTGATACTCAGCCGAGGTGAAGAATTGGGTCGGGCTACTCTCTCATGTTGTCAGAAGAAATGTAACCCTTTCCCCAATATGTTTGTTTGCAGATTTCCTCCCAATGAAGTGCGATGCTTGCGAGGAAGTTTTCTGCAAGGACCACATAACCTACAACCAACACAAGTGTTCTTCTGCTTATAAGAAGGTATGTTATGATGCTGGACATGGGGACACGTGTTGGGCAGGGGCAGTACAAGGGGCCTGGCTGTTGCGGATCTTGCTGTGGCCTGTTAAACCAAAGCCAAGGGAGAAGTATAAGAGATTGCAGTATATTTCCTATTCCCCTTGGAGACACTCTCGGCTTTGACTCAAAAAATGCAGCAAAATCTTCAACAAACAGCTTTTTCTCAAGGTGCAGACTCAGCCTACAGGGGTTCTCTTACTAAAGATACTTGTCCACTATCCACAGGTTAGCGGGAGAAGTGTTTTGCAGGGGTCCAACCACTGGAACCCCCACCAATCTCAAGAAAGGGTTGTGCATGAATGGAGCCGCAGATGGGCCTATTCGAAATGTGTTGTTCATCTCTATGGAACTTCCCAAAATACCTGAGTACACTCGGCTGCCTCTGGCAGTGCAGTAGGAAGTAATAGAAGATCACGGACATGTGTCCCTGTAGCCCAATTCATGCACAGACACAAGACCACTTTTCTTGAGATGAGGGGGGGTCCCAGTGATTGGTCCCTCATTGATCAGAAGGCTCCAATAAATAAGCCCTTATTGAGGTTCTGCCTATACAGCCACAAGGGGGCAGTATATGGAGAGCCCTACTGACTTTTACCTGTAATAGAATCCATATTTAGGATGAACAATGGCCACCCTGTGTCTATTGCTCTATTAACCCTTGACTGGTATTTGACTACAGACTTTTTAACAATTTTTCTATTCACACACTGGCATAGATTTGTGTATTGTGTGCTTAGACTGTTCGGCTCTGTTCCCACGGAGTAACGTGTCGTTCATTCTGACACGTAAACACGTGTCAGATTGAGGCGCTTCAAAACAGATCCCATTGACATTGAAATCAATGGGAGTCTTTTTTTACCTATTGCTTTCAATGTGATACGCGCGTACGCCGACACCCATTGAAGTCAATGGGATCTGTTTTGAAGTGCCTCACTCTGACATGTGTTTACATGTCAGAACGAGCGGCGCGTTACTCTGTGGGAACGGAGCCTTATGTAGAGTCTCAGAGAATATACACTTATAATAATCTTTATGGAAAAAATAAAACAACAATGATTAGAAATAAGTCTTGTTCTAACGACTATAGATAGTTTTTATGACATAAGTTATGAAACATTTAAGATCTATAAATTTACATGTAGCTGCAAAATTAAAAGGGCTGAAATAGCATTGTAGCACGAAAAAGTCTGAAAGCGTCAAAAAAGATAAAAAAAAATAAATGACACAAAGTTCTTATCGGATTCATAGACAGTTTATGTCACTGCTGGCTCCTTGTTCTCTTGTGTTACACGCCGCCCTAGGTGTATATGGACGTGTATCTGCTGTATGTCTCACTCTCTGCCTTTCTTCCTGCTCTCTTAAGGATGTGCAAGTCCCGGTTTGTCCACTATGTGGCGCTCCAGTACCAGTGAAGAAAGGAGAACTGGCAGACAGGGCCGTTGGGCAACACATTGACCGAAACTGCAGTTACGATCCCTCGAGGCGTAAACAGAAGGTATTGTCACTATACTACAGACAGAATATTTCAGGGATCCATAGCGGACTATTGGTGCGCCTTGTCCAATTTTTTTTTTTTTTTTTTTTAATAGCATACATATCTAAAGATATTTCTGTATATGAACAGTCATCATTATGGCCCTTTTAATAGTAAAGCACATACTAATTAGTTTCCATTAGTAATGATACCCTGGTCACATGGGTGGGGGGTGCACATGATCCCAAGTGTTCGGTCATTTTTCAGAATCACAGTGAGCGGCGCCTCCTGTTGTACAAGTCACCGTTATCTGTATTCTGTGCCCTCTCGCCCATTACTGTACTTTTCTATTTACTTGAATTATGTGCCAAAGTACCAGACCTTTACCCCACATGAGCAGTGTGGCATTAGCACGTACCGGGGGAGGACGAAACTCCCGGAGACAACGTCACAACTTTCTGATCAGATATTAAAGGGTTTGTGCTGCTATGGACACTTATACCCTACGCACAGGACAGGGGGTGAGTGTCTCATCATTGGGGGCCTTTTCGCTGGGTTCTCCAGTGACTAGGAGAGGGGACCGAAAGCACCCTCCCCCCTAAGACCTCTTTGTGAATAGAGCTCCAGTTGGCTTGTGCGATCGGCGCTCCATTCACTTCTATGGTGCTGTGGGCACAATACGCTGCTAATATGGGAGGGGGCCGAGTGTGTCTCTCTTCTTGGTATATCCTAATCATAGGTCTTTCATCTCTTGGCCCCAGAGAACACTTAAAAATCTGTCCAGCTGTTTTATTTATTTTATTCCTGTCAATTTAATGAAATATGTAATATCTATATCCTCTATCCCTCTATATATCTATATAATATAATTTTTTTTATTCTAATTTTTTTTTTTAAAGATTTTCACAAACCGGTGCTGTAAACCAGGATGTAAGAGGAAAGAGCTGATGAAGATTGAATGCGACCAGTGTCACAGTAACTTCTGCCTCTCTCACAGACATCCATTGGATCATGACTGCAACTCGGAGGGGCAGACACTGTCTAAACCGGGGTAATTCATTTATGCATTGTACCCGGAGCAGCACATGTTGATCTTCGCCTCTCTCACCTTTTTGCAATGACTGTAAGTTCACTGTGTGTTTCCTCCTTACAGATGGGCAGCCCTGATAAGATCTCAGAAGACTTCAGAAGAAAACCCGGCAGCCATTACATCTCCCTTGAAGGCAAAGGAGGTGACGCAGTCTGGGACCTGCAGAGATATAGGTGAAAGGTAATGAAATGCACCAAACATACCGCAGGGTGTGCACATGGTTGTCTCTGACCCCGCTGCACTCGCTGTACATTCATTTTCCACTACAGATAGCTGGTATTTATCACTTTCCTACCCACACGTACTCTGAGAATCCGTTCCAGTGACTGTGGTGGGAAGTGCCTTATACCAGGGGAACCTATGAAGAGGCCACAGTGGTCAAGGTCAGCAGGGGCATCTCATCTCTTGTCATATCAGCCATATTTAGTTAATGCCACCTACTTGGTGGGTTCTGATTGGTCCCTAATAGTCTAATTGTCAGTTTTACCCTGGCAGACATAATACATTGCAATACAGAAACCTTGCCAAGTCCTCTACAAGGTCTTGAGGTTCTGACTCCTATAATGTTGCATGACACACAACACATTAAAGAGTTAGACCGCGGCTCTAGGAACGCAGTGATGCAAAATGAAAAATGGTAGCGAACTTGAGGCCCCAAAAGAGCCGTTTCCTTGAAGGTGTTAAATCGATGTCTTTGCACAGGAAGTGTTAAATGGTGAGAAACTTATTAATAAAAGGTTCTGACTCACCGGACTGTCACTGAGGTTTGCGTGCTTGCAGATCCATGCGTGCCATCAGTGTGTCCACAAAAGATGATTAAGACGCACAAGGCCTTTGTCTGACAGTGAAAGCAGTGTCGCTTACTACTTGGGGAATGTTTTACATACAGGGGTTGTCCCCAGGATAGCGGATAAGTGTCTGATCAGTGGGTGCACATACTGGGACCTCCGGGGAGTCCAACACTCCACCATCTCCAGCAGTTCAATGGAGCTTCAGGAATGCCACTCCATTCATACCAGGGGGAGCTAAAACTGGACCTGAAACCTCGTGCAACCTTCCCTGGTCTCCTCTCTGATTTACTAATTCGTGGACAACCCCTTTAAGGGCAACATATGATAGGTCTGTGACTTATAGCTGCAGTCTCTGGCTGTATTCCTATGTGATGCAGCTTCTGTCTGCCTCCTGCTTCTGATAGGTTACTCCCTGTTATTTAGTAGAAGCAGAAGGCACAGGGGCAGTGTAAAGCAGCGTCGCATAGGATATACTTGAGATTCTGCACACACAGATTGTATACAGGCAGCTAGTATTTGTATGGATGCACATACTATATCTCTGCACTCTTGCTGAACAAATGAAGTCACAGAGGTACTAGGGAGGGGGGCACATATGGAGAAAGGAGGAGGGCAGAGCTTGGTGGAGAAAGGAGGCTTTTCGTAGGTCATAATGTAATTGTGTAGTCTGCAAGTCCAGAAAACTTATTTTTTGTGCATATCCGTCCACTGTGTCACTTAATGTTAGACTTGCCGAGTCCTGCAGGGGACCAGAAGTCTGCGCTCTGCTGCTGATCAGCCAACTCCAGGTCACATGACCGACCCAGCTCTACTTCCCCTGCTTGTATAAAGAGTAGAGCTGGGTCAGTCACTTGACCTGGAGTCGGATTGTCCGCAGCAGAGGACAGAGGTCCACCCTGCAGTGCTCTGCAAATCTAAGCATCAACACATTAGCAAGTGAGCTCACATTGGGCAGTAAGTACCCCACGAGAATTGAGTTGCCCACATAACCACTTTACCACCCTCACTGGTTTTCTCCTTTCTCTGACGTTGCTTTATTGTTTTGTTTTGTGCAGTCACCCCCCGGCGGTCTCTGGAGAAGCCATTAGATCTGATTTTGGCCTGCACAATGGATTGGTAAGCATTGATAATACACTTATACATGTATGAGCGGGGGATGACCTGAACCCTTGTGGTCTATTTCATAAATCAGTAGTGCAGGTGATGGTACAGAAGGGATTGGTGTATTTATTAGACCTCAGAGTATAAACATTTCACTTCTGGTTCTATCTCAACTTGTTTGACCTGAAACGAATTTTTCGGGCCAAACCCAAAACATTTGTTCAGAGGTTCGCTCATCTCTACTCATGGCAGTGAATAGAATAGATATCGGCCCTGACCCCTGATTATTATAGGACCCCTGGCAGCCGCCTACATTCAGCCATGCTGTGTATACAGCTAACTAACATGTCCAATATCTCTCCTAGAGTGAGGAAGAAGCCCTGCAGAGGGCGCTAGAGCTGTCATTGCTGGAAGCTGGGATTAACAACCTGCTAAGTCTCAGGTATGTGGTGCAGTAGTAATAATAATATGATCCTACATTAAACCGCCGCTGTCCTCCATGATAGCACAAGGTCCGGATAAAAGTAACTCGTTGCATTTTAGAAATCTCATCTTTTATGTAACGTGGATGAGGCTTGGTTCACACTAGGGCTGACTGTCTGTTGTTCTGGTCTATCGGAGGACCAAAATAACGGAGAGGCGGACATGGGGAGCCCGGCGGACCCCATTGACTATAATGGAAACTGTCTGGTGTCTATCATTATAAAACTGAAACCAGTGGAGGAAAAATTCCTCCATGCAGGACGCGGACAAAGATGTCAACATAGATGAGATACAAAACCAAAGTCTCATTCACTTTGCCGGTGCTGTAAACGCAGCTTTGTTTCCTTAGCAGCCAAGACGTCTGTATCCACAAGGAGGGATCTTGTCCCATGAAGCCTCCGCTCACTATAGACCGGTCACCTGAGTACCCACAATGCTCGGCTTTCTTTATTCTGGACGTAAATCTTCTGTTTTTTTTTTTTTTTACGTCTTTCCTGATTTTCTTTTGTTCCTCTTTGTAGGAATCCAACAATGAACACGATCAAGACCGGCAGCGAGTGAAGATTTCCATGGACGGGCTACATACAACCTGTATAGATGTCACGTGACCACTTTATCATTCATAGACTGATGGATTTTCTATAGGGCTGAGCCCTGCGATGTCTGGTCCTGTATGTACCATGTACAGTGTAGAGCGAGATGTTCAGCAGGAATCTGACAGAAGCCTTTAGTGTCTGTGCCAGTGAATTGTTCGTTCCCGTCTGTCCCTCCTATGACGTGAGCTGTTCTCACAAGTGTTACTAGCAGGGTAGGACTTGTAGATCTGTCTCCTTACACAACAACTTCACAACGTTCTCCCTCCCTGTAATAGTCAATGAATTCATACTTGTGGTTTCCAGAGCTTGCTAAAATCTTAGTGGCCGGGAGCCCCTAATACTGGGTCCAATCTGTATACAGATGTGTATATAGCTCCTATTGAGATCTAGAGGATCCATATAGTGCTCATGTACTCCGCTGAAGGTCACTGAGGTTACAGCTGATTCATATCTTACAGGGATTTAAAGGGATTCCACCATTAAAACCTTTTTTGTTGTGGATAAGATGTCGGAATAGTCCTTAGAATGGCTATTCGTCTCTTACCTTTAGACGTGGTCTCCGCTGCGCCTTTCCCTAGAAATACTGGTTTTTACCGGTATGCAAATGAGTTCTCTCGCAGTGATGGGGGCGGGCCTCAGCGCTCAAACAGCGATGAGGGCGTCCCCACTGCTGCCAGAGAAGTGTCTCCAGTGCTGCCTCCTTCTTCGTCCCCAGCGTCATCTTCAGTGTCTTCTTCTGGCGCAGGCTCATAACTTCTAGGCCTCAAGTCTTAAGCAGACTGTGCAGGCCACGGGAAAATGGCCGCTAAAAAAACTGTGCAAGCGGCCATTTTCCCATGACCTGTGCAGTCTGCTCTGCCCAAGGCCCTTGGCCTAGAATTTACGAGCGTGTGCCGGAAGAAGACTTTGAATGACCAGGCCTTAAGATAAGTCATCAATAATTTGGTGCCAGAAAATCCCTTTAAGAAACCTAGATTTGTAGAAACTTTAAGGAATTCTAGAAGTTGCTTATAGGAGGGTGAATAAGTGGGTACAAAAGAACTGAAGTGTAAAGGATTTCCGATGTTGTATATAATGTATCTGGGTGTAAATATGGCCGCCATTAAATAATAAAGAGATATATTTTGTAGCGATGTCTTGTCCTGATTTGCATTTTGTTCAGTCTTCAGGCATAGCCTATAGTTTAGTGTCCTTGCTGATATTCTTACAATCCTCTTATGTCCTAATTCTTACTAAGGAAGATGATATGAAAGTCATCCAAGATGTCCATGTAGTGGCTCCATATCTAGCACTGCTGTAAAGTCAGGGTCCCACCATATACGATCGACGTGCGCCAGACCCTCAAATATGAGGTCATCCCTTCCATAGGACGTCTGTGTGTCCTTAGAGAGAACTAGAAACAGTCATAGCCAAAATTTGTGAATGCTCTGCCCTCACCTGTGCTGGCCCCCATCACTGGCCCCTACTCGCGGAGCACATGATGGACGGTCGCTCTCAGCACTGTCGTCTTCTTTGGGGAATAGTTGGACAGAGCTGATGACGATGATATTCTCTGGCTCCAGTGCGCACGGTGAGGCGGACGCTTCACTCATGTTGTCATTTTGCTTCTGCTTTTTAACAAACTGATCTTGTAGAGACTTTTCATTGGCTTTACTAAGAATCTGCAGAGAACTGCGCCTGCAAATACACGAAAGGGTCTAACAAGTGAAAAAAAAATGTCCGGTATTACAGCTACGGCCCCGTACACTATAACGCCAATACTAGTCATGTCCCCTAGGGAAGAAATGGAGGAGAGAAGCCATGTTTTTCTTTAAAAGGTATTCGGATAATTGGAGATGATCCCTATGCATCTATAAACAGTCTGCTGACCCCAGCCCTGCAGATAGATAGGTTACTGTCACCAGAACCAGCATATCACCCCAGCCCTGCAGATAGATAGGTTACTGTCACCAGAACCCGCATATCACCCCAGCCCTGCAGATAGATAGGTTACTGTCACCAGACCCAGCATATCACCCCAGCCCTGCAAATAGGTTACTGTCACCAGCACCAGCATATCACCCCAGCCCTGCAGATGGATAGGTTACTGTCACCGGAACCGGCATATCACCCCAGCCCTGCAGATGGATAGGTTACTGTCACCGGAACCGGCATATCACCCCAGCCCTGCAGATGGATAGGTTACTGTCACCGGAACCGGCATATCACCCCAGCCCTGCAGATGGATAGGTTACTGTCACCGGACCCGGCATATCACCCCAGCCCTGCAGATGGATAGGTTACTGTCACCGGAACCGGCATATCACCCCAGCCCTGCAGATGGATAGGTTACTGTCACCGGAACCGGCATATCACCCCAGCCCTGCAGATGGATAGGTTACTGTCACCGGAACCGGCATATCACCCCAGCCCTGCAGATAGATAGGTTACTGTCACCGGAACCGGCATATCACCCCAGCCCTGCAGATAGATAGGTAACTGTCACCGGAACCAGCATATCACCCCAGCCCTGCAGATAGATAGGTTGTCACCGGAACCAGCATATCACCCCAGCCCTGCAGATAGATAGGTTACTGTCACCGGAACCAGCATATCACCCCAGCCCTGCAGATAGATAGGTTACTGTCACCAGAACCAGCATATCACCCCAGCCCTGCAGGTAGATAGGTTACTGTCACCAGAACCAGCATATCACCCCAGCCCTGCAGATAGATAGGTTACTGTCACCGGAACCAGTATATCACCCCAGCCCTGCAGATAGATAGGTTACTGTCACCAGAACCAGCATATCACCCCAGCCCTGCAGATAGATAGGTTACTGTCACCAGACCCAGCATATCACCCCAGCCCTGCAGATAGATAGGTTACTGTCACCAGATCCAGCATATCACCCCAGCCCTGCAGATAGATAGGTTACTGTCACCAGAACCAGCATATCACCCCAGCGCTGCAGATAGATAGGTTACTGTCACCAGATCCAGCATATCACCCCAGTCCTGCAGATAGATATTTGAAATGGAAAGCGAAGTCCATCGATCCTTCTGGTTAAAATACTTCTTTATTGAATCAATACATTAAAAATCAATCGTAGCTTTGGCTACGACTAAGAAAGGTCCTCTTTCGAAACACATCAGCTACAAGTTCTACCTACTACCTACTTAAAGTCCCTTTAAAATTCATCCTAATGGGGCACTTTCATTACATACACCAACTCCATCTCTTTGTATTGTTCAATAGACTTGCATAGTTGGAATGTTTTCCCTCGCCCCCACCATTCCTGACCAATCAGTGTTGTTAGTTATAGCACCCAATATACTAGTCAGGCTCTCTACTGTCTGGTGGGTGTTCTTAGACTATTTGCTCCAGCCCAGGACCACCCACTTGACAGTAGAGCCTAATTACCATATTGGGTGCTGAAACTAACTGCACTGATTGCTCAGGACCGGTGGGGGCTAGAGAAAAAATTCCAACTGTCCTAGAATCAGTGGAGCGGCGACTATTGAACGATGCAGAGAACTTGAGGTGGTGAAAAGTCGCTGCATCTACAGATATCTGATAATAGTGTATGCCGCCTGCATGCTACGGCTTGTATATATGATTGCTATATGGTGATACAACTCTGAGCCCACCGGCACTGCTACATCAGCCCTATAGATCTATGGAGCCCCTTTAATATAGAAACTTAATACTTACATTGGGGTCTCCATTAGCTGGCTGTATATCGCAGGTGCCTCGGCCTCTAGTTCTTCTCTTCTTATGCCATACGTATTTCCTGTACAGAAGGAGTCACACAATTACTCAATCCCCTGATTCCATACTTTTCTCGATATCACAGCGCATTGACACGATGCAAAGTAAAAGCAGCCGGGTGTGACTCACACACAAGCAATGTCTCCTGTTTAGAGAACATTTCCTAGGAAAAGAATGACTGCGGCATGGCATGTGTGCACGCTACCTTAAAGGGAACCTCCGCCTTTAATACCGCCAGCTTGAGATCTTACTTCTAGTGTCCTGCTTTTGTAATGCACAGACCCAAATTCCCTGCAGAGTTCTAAAGCTAAAGGAACCCACTAGACCAGAGGTAGAGAACATACGGCTCTCCAGCTGCTGTGAAACTACAACTCCCAGCATGCTCCCTTCACTTCCATGGGAGTTCCAAGAACAGCAGAGCCAGTGTGCATGCTGGGAGTTGTAGTTTTGCAACAGGTGGAGAGCCGAACGTTCCCTACCCCTGGGGAAAATCCTATACAGGTTGCTATTACTAGTACAGGAACTGCAGGGATGGGGTGGCTGGGGATCAATCAGATTCTGGAAGGTTAACCCCATCGATGCTGTCAATACTGAGCATGGCATTTAAAGGGGTAGTCCCATGTCGACAATGGCAATAACTGCTTTGACATCCTGATTCTAACATCTGCGTCCTGTTGCTCTACAATGTTCCTGTAATTTTCATAATGGGGTAATGGGATCTGAGATTGGTTAGAAATTAAAGGGGGCTTCTTCACAACTTAACTGCAGGGTTAACCTTCACATTGCTCACGAGATGGGAATTCTCATATCATAGTGATCTATAATGCTGGGAGTCCCTGCCATCTCGTAGCCCCATATTGTACTGTCCCATACAGTAGACCCACAAGGAGGTGGGGGGGGGGGGGGGGAGTCACTAACATTATAGAATAGTATAGTACAAGAAGTCCCATCTGCTGCCTAGAGATGAGTGAACACTATTCCAAACAGCCATTCCGAATAGCACGCTCCCATAGAAATGAATGGACGTAGCCAGCACACGGCGGGTTAAGCGGCCGGCCACCGGCAAAGTCTTCGTACCAGCCACTTCCATTTATTTCTATGGGAGCGCGCTATTTGGAACGGCTGTTTCGAATAGTGTTCGCTCATCTCTACTGCTGACCAGGTTCAGACTAGGAAATCCAGCCAATGTATGGACCGGATCTTCAGGATTGCTCAATGTCAAGAAAAAATATGTCAGCCGTGTCATCCCCCCTGCAAAAATAAGCATACAAAGTGTCCAAAAAGTTGCATGTGCTACAAAATATCACTGGATACAAAGAAACCTTTTTGGGCACCATCAAATAAATAAATGAATGTTCTCATCTTGTACAGCGAGGCCCCTTGTATTGTCCTGGCTTTACAGCAGCTGCCTGGCATTGGCCCCTGTTATCATCCCCCATTATCATGTACTTGTCTCGCACTTAACCATTTACATGCTGGATACTTCCTTCGTCCGCCCGTGCTCGACATTTCCCTAAATTGCTTTGTCTTTTATACTTGATCAAAATATTAAAGATACTTCCTCTTTTATATTAAAAAAAAAGTTACTGCAGAAATGAGAGCAGACATATATAGCGGCGCGTTCACTCTGTCACCCGGCGGTTCCATAGGGCTACTGAGCTGGCCAGTAGGGGGAAGGGGAAGGATTAGGGGGCTCAGAATTCAGCAGCTTTAATCAGCATGAGTTGTTGATCCTGTGCCTAATAATAATACCTTCTACCACAGTCACATCTGGCCAGTAAAGCTCTTAAAGAGAACCTTGCCCAAACTACAACAACTTTATATCTGCATCCTTCAATAGGCGCCGCTTTGCTGATTCTGGCACAGTTGGAATTTTTTCTCTAGCCCCCACCGTTCCCGAGCAATCAGCGCAGTTCGTTTCACCACCCAATATGCTAATTTGGCTCTTTACTGTCAAGTGGGTGGTCCTGGACTACAGCAGAAAGACATGGACCGCCCACCTGACAGTATAATGGTGCTGAAAATAACAGCACTGATTGCTCAGGAATGGTGGGGGCTAGAGAAAAAATTCCAATTGTGCTGGAATCAATGGAGCGGTGGCTATTGAGGAGTTGGTGGTGAAAGATCCTCTTTAAGGCATCCTGGGCCCTATGCGCTGTATAGGGGCCCGCTCGTGCCCACCATCTTTATGACTCGACTGTAGATGGTCCTGATTTACGTTCCGCCGTCTTATACCATGTTCACTTTATAAGAAAATAGCTGATTGTTCTGTCACATAGAAGTAATCCAGATGGCAAATTTGAGGTTTTCTGAGTTACCTGAGAAAGAAATCGATAAGAGTTTATCTGCCCGCAAATCATCTTTCCATCTCTAACAATCACAGCACACGAGAAAGTCCCTGACGATGTATTCTGTGTATTCTGCTCGTCTCTGCGGCTCGGCGTATTTCCTCTCGTACCTGCAGTATTATTATCACATGAATATATTACTTATCGGAAGGCGGAGGCGAAATTACTCAGCAGACCTCGCACTGCTATAACTCCTCCCCCTTCTACTAAATACATTGTGACTAATGCTTATTTACATCCCTTCACACGGCAAAGCTGTCAATAGAGTCTGTGCGGGGTCACGCGGAGCGCCTGGGGCTCAGTGGTAATGGGCAGCGGTGTCCGCCTTCCGATGGTGCCCCCGCCCAGGATACGCATTTGTCTGGGGTCACATATATCACTTGTCTAATACTTCACCTAGACACAACGGATGACAGAATTCAGCACTTTGGTGGTCTAACTAGTCCTAGGGGGGCACGGGACAGAACCACGATTGTGTTTGATGGAACATCACACGATATTACATACATAATATGGCGCCCCCTAGATCTAGGAGGCCACACTGCACATCTGTAGGTCTTAGATTTCATTACGTGACATATGGACACAATGTAGCTTAAGGCTGAGTCCAGGTTCACACTTGCAACTGGGTTTCTGTCTGTGGACTGGTCTTGTTCTGTGGAGGGGCTGAGCTGTCTGTTTCTTTGGGTCCATATGGGGACCCAAAACAATGGAAGCCCAATCTCTTTATGAGCAGATTGGGGAGGACTTGGCAGCACCATCCACAGAACAAGACCAGTCCACAGCTCAGCCCCACTGCAGAACAAGACCAGTCCACAGCTCAGCCCCACTGCAGAACAAGACCAGTCCACAGCTCAGCCCCACTGCAGAACAAGACCAGTCCACAGCTCAGCCCCACTGCAGAACAAGACCAGTCCACAGCTCAGCCCCACTGCAGAACAAGACCAGTCCACAGCTCAGCCCCACAACAGAACAAGACCAGTCCACAGCTCAGCCCCACAACAGAACAAGACCAGTCCACAGCTCAGCCCCACAACAGAACAAGACCAGTCCACAGCTCAGCCCCACAACAGAACAAGACCAGTCCACAGCTCAGCCCCACAACAGAACAAGACCAGTCCACAGCTCAGCCCCACTGCAGAACAAGACCAGTCCACAGCTCAGCCCCACAACAGAACAAGACCAGTCCACAGCTCAGCCCCACTGCAGAACAAGACCAGTCCACAGCTCAGCCCCACAACAGAACAAGACCAGTCCACAGCTCAGCCCCACAACAGAACAAGACCAGTCCACCGCTCAGCCCCACTGCAGAACAAGACCAGTCCACAGCTCAGCCCCACTGCAGAACAAGACCAGTCCACAGCTCAGCCCCACAACAGAACAAGACCAGTCCACAGCTCAGCCCCACAACAGAACAAGACCAGTCCACAGCTCAGCCCCACAACAGAACAAGACCAGTCCACAGCTCAGCCCCACTGCAGAACAAGACCAGTCCACAGCTCAGCCCCACAACAGAACAAGACCAGTCCACAGCTCAGCCCCACTGCAGAACAAGACCAGTCCACAGCTCAGCCCCACAACAGAACAAGACCAGTCCACAGCTCAGCCCCACAACAGAACAAGACCAGTCCACCGCTCAGCCCCACTGCAGAACAAGACCAGTCCACAGCTCAGCCCCACTGCAGAACAAGACCAGTCCACAGCTCAGCCCCACAACAGAACAAGACCAGTCCACAGCTCAGCCCCACAACAGAACAAGACCAGTCCACAGCTCAGCCCCACTACAGAACAAGACCAGTCCACAGCTCAGCCCCACTGCAGAACAAGACCAGTCCACAGCTCAGCCCCACAACAGAACAAGACCAGTCCACAGCTCAGCCCCACTGCAGAACAAGACCAGTCCACAGCTCAGCCCCACAACAGAACAAGACCAGTCCACAGCTCAGCCCCACTGCAGAACAAGACCAGTCCACAGCTCAGCCCCACAACAGAACAAGACCAGTCCACAGCTCAGCCCCACTGCAGAACAAGACCAGTCCACAGCTCAGCCCCACAACAGAACAAGACCAGTCCACAGCTCAGCCCCACTACAGAACAAGACCAGTCCACAGCTCAGCCCCACTGCAGAACAAGACCAGTCCACAGCTCAGCCCCACAACAGAACAAGACCAGTCCACAGCTCAGCCCCACTACAGAACAAGACCAGTCCACAGCTCAGCCCCACTACAGAACAAGACCAGTCCACAGCTCAGCCCCACTGCAGAACAAGACCAGTCCACAGCTCAGCCCCACAACAGAACAAGACCAGTCCACAGCTCAGCCCCACTACAGAACAAGACCAGTCCACAGCTCAGCCCCACTGCAGAACAAGACCAGTCCACCGCTCAGCCCCACTACAGAACAAGACCAGTCCACAGCTCAGCCCCACTACAGAACAAAACCAGTCCACAGCTCAGCCTCACTACAGAACAAGACCAGTCCACAGCTCAGCCCGACTACAGAACAAGACCAGTCCACAGCTCAGCCCCACTACAGAACAGGACCAGTCCACAGCTCAGCCCCACTACAGAACAAGACCAGTCCACAGCTCAGCCCCACAACAGAACAAGACCAGTCCACAGCTCAGCCCCACTACAGAACAAGACCAGTCCACAGCTCAGCCCCACTGCAGAACAAGACCAGTCCACCGCTCAGCCCCACTACAGAACAAGACCAGTCCACAGCTCAGCCCCACTACAGAACAAAACCAGTCCACAGCTCAGCCTCACTACAGAACAAGAACAAGACCAGTCCACAGCTCAGCCCGACTACAGAACAAGACCAGTCCACAGCTCAGCCCCACTACAGAACAGGACCAGTCCACAGCTCAGCCCCACTACAGAACAAGACCAGTCCACAGCTCAGCCCCACTACACAACAAAACCAGTCCACAGCTCAGCCCCACTACAGAACAAGACCAGTCCACAGCTCAGCCCCACAACAGAACAAGACCAGTCCACAGCTCAGCCCCACTACAGAACAAGACCAGTCCACAGCTCAGCCCCACTACAGAACAAGACCAGTCCACAGCTCAGCCCCACTACAGAACAAGACCAGTCCACAGCTCAGCCCCACTACAGAACAAGACCAGTCCACAGCTCAGCCCCACTACAGAACAAGACCAGTCCACAGCTCAGCCCCTCCACAGAACAGCACCAGTCCACAGCTCAGCCCCACTACAGAACAGCACCAGTCCACAGCTCAGCCCCACTACAGAACAGCACCAGTCCACAGCTCAGCCCCACTACAGAACAAGACCAGTCCACAGCTCAGCCCCACTACAGAACAGCACCAGTCCACAGCTCAGCCCCACTACAGAACAAGACCAGTCCACAGCTCAGCCCCACTACAGAACAAGACCAGATGCAACCCATGGACATGCAATGGTTCCTAGTTCCCATAGTATCACATAATATCTCTATCACTTTAAAGGGGTTTTCCAAGACTACACCAGCTGGACAATCTATGTCCCGGCCAGATCTAGTCTGGATGAACCGCAGCTGAGGTCAAGCACAGTAATAAAGCAATGATCTATATTCTCACAAGGAAAACAAGGACTCCATCTCCAAGCAACTAATGAAGGAAATGCGCTGGATAAATAGAGACCGTCCCATTACACAGACACAACCCGGCACTAAGAGCTGGAATATTCCTCTGTAACCAACCAAAGAAACCTAAAATATAATACCCGGCACTAATAGATGGACTATTCCAATGGAAGTAACCAAAGAAAGCCAAAAAACTAATAACTGGAATATTCCTCTGGAACCAAAGAAACCCCTACATTACAATGCACCAAAAATGTGAATTTTCAGAGTTGTGCGGGCCCCTCCATCACTGGGGATGACATTTCCCTGCAGCGTCAGGTATTGGCATCTATTGGTCACCCGACATGACACTGGGTAACATATTATCACCCTGTAGAGGCCCGGGCACTGGTGGAGACATTGGATCAGTATTTGGCAGCAGTGGAAACCTATTTCTATGGGTTGGAAAGGCCGGGACACCCGGGGCGAGTTCACATCAGCTCAGCTGCAGCAGAAGCCCCATAGGTCCGGGTCCGCAGCAGAACAGTGGAGTAGATTTAGAGAAATCTAAGAAATTTAAAATCTCTGCATAGAATGTTCTGCGCTGAAGGTTTTGAACCCCCTGAATGTCAAATGCCTGATTTTAGCTGTGGGGTGTCCACTATGGATGTTCATAGCTTAAATGGGTTTTCCAGGCTAAACACACTGATTACCTATAGTAAGGATAGGTCATCAGTACTAGAATGGTGAGGACTCAACACCGGGCACCTCCGCTGATCAGCTGTTCTCAGCAGCTCCTACACACACAATGGAGCAGAAAGAAAACAGCGCTGTTGTCTATGTAGTGGCCAGATCAGGTACTGCAGATCACTAGCAATTGCAGCTTTTCCGCCACAGTGATTTTTAATGACATCTGCGATCACAGTGTCATCTCTAACCGCGGTGTCCAGTCGATCACTTGCCTTGTATATGTGTGCTTGTTGTTCAGTGCCCATGATGTAAATGTTCAGTACCTGAAGGGGTCAATTTAATGCATTTCCAGGGACCCTGAAGAAGTGAATAATGAAACTTGCACAATAGTGTAGCCATGCCCTAAACATAACACAATACAATATACAATATATCCTCATTGCATGTGGGTGTCCAGGGGGTCCAGAATGTTGATGCAGCTCCCACAATCTTCACCTGGGACCCTGGGACCTGCGTGGGGGCGTATTTACTTTTGCAGCAAACACACAAAGACAGTACAAAGTGCACCCTCCTGCTCTGTTCACAACTTCCCCTTTAATTTTTGCAAATTTGCAAACAAATCAGCAACTAATCTCTCCAGAGAGTTACAAAACACGACATCCTGTTCTACCGCCATCATGTGAACGAGCACGAGCGACGTATCTAAGCCAGGACAAGTGCACGAAATCCTGCTAAACAACACAGAAGCAGAAAGAGCTTAAAGGGTGACTCCGATTCTAAGTTTACGGTACACAAAAACAAAAAAAGTTAGGGCGTTATAGGACGTGGAATTTGTATGGTGCGGTATTACACAGTAGATAAAACATGCAGCCAGATGTTACATGTACATAGGGAGGATCTCTGTAACGTTCTATCCAGATGTTGCGGCCGAGCGCTGCGTCCTATCAGAAGGCACAGATCAGGATTGTGTGGTATACAAATATTTTTCTCGACAGAAGTGATTGTGAGTTACAGAACAAAATGTAACGAGATTAGCGGGAATTATTAACCCATCTATGACTGTTTTCTTACATGAAGATCTTTCTGCACCGCGGTTTGTGAAATTGGTGAAAAGAGCGGAAAATGGGACAAATTGGGGCAGAGACTCCCTGGCCCGAAATATTCATAAGAACTCATATAAGTAGCTGATTAGATAGGAAACCTACACCAGATTGGTAAAGACTGAGAAAAGGAAGGGCTGGAGACTCCAAATAATCCAGAGGATACTCACACCAGGTACAGACATCTCCCCCATAGACCTGACAATGAACAGACCCCAACATATCCCCCCAGCCCTGCAGATAGATAGGTTACTGTCACCAGAACCAGCATATCACCCCAGTCCTGCAGATAGATAGGTTACTGTCACCAGACCCAGCATATCACCTCAGCCCTGCAGATAGATAGGTTACTGTCACCAGAACCAGCATATCACCCCAGTCCTGCAGATAGATAGGTTACTGTCACCAGAACCAGCATATCACCTCAGCCCTGCAGATAGATAGGTTACTGTCACCAGAACCAGCATATCACCCCAGCCCTGCAGATAGATAGGTTACTGTCACCAGAACCAGCATATCACCCCAGCCCTGCAGATAGATAGGTTACTGTCACCAGACCCAGCATATCACCCCAGCCCTGCAGATAGATAGGTTACTGTCACCAGAACCAGCATATCACCCCAGCCCTGCAGATAGATAGGTTACTGTCACCAGAACCAGCATATCACCCCAGTCCTGCAGATAGATAGGTTACTGTCACCAGGACCAGCATATCACCCCAGCCCTGCAGATAGATAGGTTACTGTCACCAGACCCAGCATATCAACTCAGCCCTGCAGATAGATAGGTTACTGTCACCAGAACCAGCATATCACCCCAGCCCTGCAGATAGATAGGTTAGTGTCACCAGAACCAGCATATCACCCCAGCCCTGCAGATAGATAGGTTACTGTCACCAGAACCAGCATATCACCCCAGCCCTGCAGATAGATAGGTTACTGTCACCAGAACCAGCATATCACCCCAGCCCTGCAGATAGATAGGTTACTGTCACCAGACCCAGCATATCACCCCAGTCCTGCAGATAGATAGGTTACTGTCACCAGACCCAGCATATCACCCCAGTCCTGTAGATAGATAGGTTACTGTCACCAGACCCAGCATATCACCCCAGCCCTGCAGATAGATAGGTTACTGTCACCAGAACCAGCATATCACCCCAGCCCTGCAGATAGATAGGTTACTGTCACTAGAACCAGCATATCCCCCCAGTCCTGCAGATAGATAGGTTACTGTCACCAGAACGAGCATATCACCCCAGCCAAAAATATCATGAGCTGCTTATTTTCTACTTATTTCTGTGAATTTTAATGAATATTTAGATTTTTACAAGACTGCAGAAAGCCTTAAATGAGTGAGTTTGCGAAATATTCTCAGTCACACTTATGTCACTTATGGACACAGAATTTGTTACTTTACACAAAACAGTTTGAGTAGCCCAGTGTGAACGTCGCCATAGACTTTACTAGTCCTGCTCTTTAGATTTCATACAACTTTAACAATAGGGTCTGTGCAGAGATATAAAGGAAATGAGGGAGATGACAATGTTACCATATGTTCATGCTTTAGAGCTAGAATACGATGAAATATTTATCATGTGAAGACGCCGGAAGCCGGTGTGTAACCACAGAAGGTGCGCTCTGCATAAGGCTGTGGTTGTCATATTAGTAGTAACTTGTTCACACCCCAGAAACCGCACCCTATGTGGTCGCTCTCGTGTGTATGATGGGGGTTATACTGGGATAGGCCAGGTGACTAACGTGAATGGAAATCTTACAAATTTCTCCAATAGACCGGTCAAATTTTGACACCTGAGCATTTTGGAGTTTTGTTTATCCAAAACTGTTCAGCTATTCCAAAGATATAAGCCCTGCCAGTGTTCATGGAGATTAGGGTCTTATAGACAAGTGGGCGGTAACACTGTGGTTTCTCTGGGGCGGGTCCCTGTGTACCGCGTGTCTCTAAAAGTTCCCTATACTGCAATTTCCACTCTGGCCACTTATCCTAATAATAGACAGGCGCCTTGCCAATTCTGTAGGGGATTTATTTGCAGTAGTCACCTCATTTATATCACAGATATTATTACAAAAGAAACTAACACCTCTATAGATAACATCATATAACACCCATCCTCCACTACTAACAATAGAAGGTGTCACAGCCTGCTAGGAGCAGCATACCTAGAAACGGCAGGAGGGGGTGTGAACACTTGCACTGCTGTCCACCCACCATCATTCCGACGAAATTGCAGAAAAACCAGCTTGGGGATGGCTTGCATACCGTCAGTAGAACAAGCCATTCATTTCAATGGGTTTTCTTAAAGTAAAGCTCCGGTGTCTGTATGCAGCCTCCGCTGGGCACAGACACAAGGTCGGACATGACCATATGCAAGCCATCCCCAAGATGATTTTTCTGCAATTTCGGTGGGCGGTCAGCAGTGCAAGTGTGAACACTCCCTAAAGGAGTCGGCTCCATTGCTGCCAATGGCCATGAGACTGGCGCTTTATCACGAAATTCTGATAACCAAGTGATCGCTACAGAAGAAGAAAACAGAATAAAACCAATTAGCGGAGCTTTGTTTCTATTGTCGGGGCCAATAACAGGCCGAGGCGACATCTAGGAAACTCATAATAGCCAAGGAAAATAATCGCTGCAGAGACCCCTCATGTGCAATGTAAGGCAGGAGTTACCGAAAGTTATCCGGGGTATTTATAACTTATCACTCCCCAGAGGCGTCTCCACAAGTCCTACAAGCTGCGCCAAAACTTAGAAACCCCTTCCTGGCCAGAACCAGAACATTGTCTCAGCTCATCACATTCCCAATCTCAGAACTTCTATTATACTTTATATTGTATCGTCTTCTGCAGGGTGTGAAGTGATGTATAGAAGTGCCAAATATACAGGAGCACACCATATACAGAGGATCGCACCGTATATACAGGAGCACACCATATATACAGGATCTCACCATATATACAGGAGCACACCATATATACAGGAGCACACCCTATATACAGGAGCACACCCTATATACAGGAGCACACCGTATATACAGGAGCACACCCTATATACAGGAGCACACCCTATATACAGGAGCACACCCTATATACAGGAGTGCACCGTATATACAGGAGCACACCCTATATACAGGAGCACACCCTATATACAGGAGCACACCCTATATACAGGATCTCACCATATATACAGGAGCACACCGTATATACAGGATCTCACCGTATATATATATACACACAGGAGCACACCCTATATACAGGATCTCACCATATATACAGGATCTCACCGTATATATATATACAGGAGCACACCGTATATACAGGAGCACACCCTATATACAGGATCTCACCGTATATATATACAGGAGCACACCGTATATACAGGAGCACACCGTATATACAGGAGCACACCCTATATACAGGAGCACACCATATATACAGGATCTCACCATATATACAGGATCTCACCGTATATATATACAGGAGCACACCGTATATATATACAGGAGCACACCGTATATACAGGAGCACACCATATTTACAGGATCTCACCGTATATATATACAGGATCTCACCGTATATATATACAGGATCTCACCGTATATATATACAGGAACACACCGTATATACAGGAGCACACCATATATACAGGAGCACACCATATATACAGGAGCACACCCTATATACAGGAGCTCACCCTATATACAGGAGCACACCATATATACAGGATCTCACCGTATATACAGGATCTCACCGTATATACAGGATCTCACCGTATATATATACACAGGAGCACACCATATATACAGGAGCACACCCTATATACAGGAGCGCACCCTATATACAGGAGCGCACCATATATAGAGGATCGCACCGTATATACAGGATCTCACCCTATATACAGGAGCACACCCTATATACAGGAGCACACCCTATATAC
The DNA here is from genome assembly GCF_031893055.1 of Leptodactylus fuscus. Lineage (NCBI taxonomy): Eukaryota > Metazoa > Chordata > Amphibia > Anura > Leptodactylidae > Leptodactylus > Leptodactylus fuscus. Next base: position 5,981,167 of record NC_134272.1, on the reverse strand, counting down.
AGGAGCACACCCTATATACAGGAGCACACCCTATATACAGGAGCACACCGTATATACAGGATCTCACCCTATATACAGGATCTCACCCTATATACAGGAGCGCACCCTATATACAGGAGCGCACCCTATATACAGGAGCGCACCCTATATACAGGAGCGCACCCTATATACAGGAGCGCACCCTATATACAGGAGCGCACCCTATATACAGGAGCGCACCCTATATACAGGAGCGCACCCTATATACAGGATCTCACCCTATATACAGGAGCACACCCTAGATACAGGAGCACACCCTATATACAGGAGCACACCCTATATACAGGAGCACACCCTATATACAGGAGCGCACCGTATATACAGGAGCGCACCCTATATACAGGATCTCACCCTATATACAGGATCTCACCCTATATACAGGAGCACACCCTAGATACAGGAGCACACCCTATATACAGGAGCACACCCTATATACAGGAGCACACCCTATATACAGGAGCGCACCGTATATACAGGAGCGCACCGTATATACAGGAGCACACCGTATATACAGGAGCGCACCGTATATACAGGAGCGCACCGTATATACAGGAGCGCACCGTATATACAGGAGCGCACCCTATATACAGGAGCACACCCTATATACAGGAGCACAGCATATATACAGGAGCACACCCTATATACAGGAGCACACCATATATACAGGAGCACACCCTATATACAGGAGCACACCATATATACAGGAGCACACCCTATATACAGGAGCGCACCCTATATACAGGAGCGCACCCTATATACAGGAGCACACCCTATATACAGGAGCACACCCTATATACAGGAGCACACCCTATATACAGGAGCACACCCTATATACAGGAGCACACCCTATATACAGGAGCACACCGTATATATACAGGAGCACACCATATATACAGGATCTCACCATATATACAGGAGCACACCCTATATACAGGAGCACACCGTATATACAGGAGCACACCCTATATACAGGAGCACACCCTATATACAGGAGCACACCCTATATACAGGAGTGCACCGTATATACAGGATCTCACCGTATATATATACACACAGGAGCACACCCTATATACAGGATCTCACCATATATACAGGATCTCACCGTATATATATACAGGAGCACACCGTATATACAGGAGCACACCCTATATACAGGATCTCACCGTATATATATACAGGAGCACACCGTATATACAGGAGCACACCGTATATACAGGAGCACACCCTATATACAGGAGCACACCATATATACAGGATCTCACCATATATACAGGATCTCACCGTATATATATACAGGAGCACACCGTATATATATACAGGAGCACACCGTATATATATACAGGAGCACACCGTATATACAGGAGCACACCGTATTTACAGGATCTCACCATATATACAGGATCTCACCGTATATATATACAGGATCTCACCGTATATATATACAGGAACACACCGTATATACAGGAGCACACCATATATACAGGAGCACACCATATATACAGGAGCACACCCTATATACAGGAGCTCACCCTATATACAGGAGCACACCATATATACAGGATCTCACCGTATATACAGGATCTCACCGTATATATATACAGGAGCACACCATATATACAGGAGCACACCATATATACAGGAGCACACCATATATACAGGAGCACACCATATATACAGGAGCACACCATATATACAGGATCGCACCGTATATACAGGAGCACACCATATATACAGGATCGCACCGTATATACAGGATCTCACCGTATATATATACAGGAGCACACCGTATATACAGGAGCCCACCATATATACAGGAGCACACCATATATACAGGAGCCCACCATATATACAGGAGCACACCATATATACAGGAGCCCACCATATATACAGGATCGCACCGTATATATATATACAGGAGCACACCGTATATACAGGAGCACACCATATATACAGGAGCACACCATATATACAGGATCTCACCGTATATATATATATACAGGAGCACACCGTATATACAGGAGCACACCATATATACAGGAGCACACCATATATACAGGAGCACACCGTATATACAGGCGCACACCATATATACAGGAGCACACTGTATATACAGGAGCACACCATATATACAGGATCGCACCGTATATACAGGAGCACACCATATATACAGGATCGCACCGTATATACAGGAGCACACCGTATATACAGGATCTCACCGTATATATATACACACAGGAGCACACCCTATATACAGGATCTCACCATATATACAGGATCTCACCGTATATACAGGATCTCACCATATATAGAGGATCTCACCATATATATATACAGGAGCACACCGTATATACAGGAGCACACCATATATAAAGGATTGCACCGTATATACAGGAGCACACCGTATATACAGGAGCACACCATATTTACAGGATCTCACCGTATATATATACACAGGAGCACACCGTATATACAGGAGCACACCATATATAAAGGATTGCACCGTATATACAGGAGCACACCCTATATACAGGAGCACACCATATATACAGGAGCACACCATATATAAAGGATTGCACCGTATATACAGGAGCACACCGTATATACAGGAGCACACCGTATATACAGGAGCACACCGTATATACAGGATCTCACCATATATACAGGAGCACACCATATATACAGGATCTCACCATATATACAGGATCTCACCGTATATACAGGATCTCACCGTATATATATACACAGGAGCACACCGTATATACAGGAGCACACCATATATACAGGAGCACACCATATATACAGGAGCACACCATATATACAGGAGCACACCGTATATACAGGAGCACACCGTATATACAGGAGCACACCGTATATACAGGATCGCACCGTATATACAGGAGCACACCATATATACAGGAGCACACCATATATACAGGAGCACACTGTATATACAGGAGCACACCATATATACAGGAGCACACCGTATATACAGGAGCACACCATATATACAGGATCTCACCGTATATATATACATACAGGAGCACACCCTATATACAGGATCTCACCATATATACAGGATCTCACCGTATATATATACAGGAGCACACCGTATATACAGGAGCACACCATATATACAGGAGCACACCATATATACAGGAGCACACCCTATATACAGGATCTCACCTTATATATATACAGGAGCACACCGTATATACAGGAGCACACCGTATATACAGGAGCACACCATATATACAGGAGCACACCATATATACAGGATCTCACCGTATATATATACAGGATCTCACCGTATATATATACAGGATCTCACCGTATATATATATATATATATATACAGGATCTCACCGTATATATATACAGGAGCACACCGTATATATATACAGGAGCACACCGTATATACAGGAGCACACCCTATATACAGGAGCGCACCATATATACAGGATCGCACCGTATATACAGGAGCACACCCTATATACAGGAGCACACCCTATATACAGGAGCACACCCTATATACAGGAGCACACCGTATATACAGGAGCACACCCTATATACAGGAGCACACCCTATATACAGGAGCGCACCCTATATACAGGAGCGCACCGTATATACAGGAGCGCACCGTATTTACAGGAGCGCACCGTATATACAGGAGCGCACCGTATATACAGGAGCGCACCGTATATACAGGAGCGCACCCTATATACAGGAGCACACCATATATACAGGAGCACACCCTATATACAGGAGCACAGCATATATACAGGAGCACACCCTATATACAGGAGCACACCGTATATACAGGAGCACACCCTATATACAGGAGCACACCCTATATACAGGAGCACACCCTATATACAGGAGCACACCCTATATACAGGAGCACACCCTATATACAGGAGCACACCATATATACAGGATCTCACCATATATACAGGAGCACACCATATATACAGGAGCACACCCTATATACAGGAGCACACCCTATATACAGGAGCACACCCTATATACAGGAGCACACCCTATATACAGGATCTCACCCTATATACAGGAGCACACCCTATATACAGGAGCACACCCTATATACAGGAGCACACCCTATATACAGGAGCACACCCTATATACAGGAGCACACCCTATATACAGGAGCACACCCTATATACAGGATCTCACCATATATACAGGAGCACACCCTATATACAGGATCTCACCATATATACAGGATCACACCATATATACAGGATCTCACCATATATACAGGATCTCACCGTATATATATACAGGAGCACACCGTATATACAGGAGCACACCCTATATACAGGATCTCACCGTATATATATACAGGAGCACACCGTATATACAGGAGCACACCGTATATACAGGAGCACACCGTATATACAGGAGCACACCATATATACAGGATCTCACCATATATACAGGATCTCACCGTATATATATACAGGAGCACACCGTATATATATACAGGAGCACACCGTATATACAGGAGCACACCATATATACAGGAGCACACCCTATATACAGGAGCTCACCCTATATACAGGAGCACACCATATATACAGGATCTTACCATATATACAGGATCTCACCGTATATATATACAGGAGCACACCATATATACAGGAGCACACCCTATATACAGGAGCGCACCCTATATACAGGAGCGCACCCTATATAGAGGATCGCACCGTATATACAGGATCTCACCCTATATACAGGAGCACACCCTATATACAGGAGCACACCCTATATACAGGAGCACACCCTATATACAGGAGCACACCCTATATACAGGAGCACACCGTATATACAGGATCTCACCCTATATACAGGATCTCACCCTATATACAGGAGCGCACCCTATATACAGGAGCGCACCCTATATACAGGAGCGCACCCTATATACAGGAGCGCACCCTATATACAGGATCTCACCCTATATACAGGATCTCACCCTATATACAGGAGCACACCCTAGATACAGGAGCACACCCTAGATACAGGAGCACACCCTATATACAGGAGCGCACCGTATATACAGGAGCGCACCATCTATACAGGAGCACAGCGTATATACAGGAGCACACCCTATATACAGGAGCACACCCTATATACAGGAGCACACCCTATATACAGGAGCACACCCTATATACAGGAGCACACCCTATATACAGGATCTCACCGTATATACAGGAGCACACCATATATACAGGATCTCACCATATATACAGGAGCACACCATATATACAGGAGCACACCCTATATACAGGAGCACACCCTATATACAGGAGCACACCGTATATACAGGAGCACACCCTATATACAGGAGCACACCATATATACAGGATCTCACCATATATACAGGATCTCACCGTATATATATACAGGAGCACACCGTATATATATACAGGAGCACACCGTATATATATACAGGAGCACACCGTATATACAGGAGCACACCATATTTACAGGATCTCACCATATATACAGGATCTCACCGTATATATATACAGGATCTCACCGTATATATATACAGGAACACACCGTATATACAGGAGCACACCATATATACAGGAGCACACCATATATACAGGAGCACACCATATATACAGGAGCACACCATATATACAGGAGCACACCCTATATACAGGAGCTCACCCTATATACAGGAGCACACCATATATACAGGATCTTACCATATATACAGGATCTCACCGTATATACAGGATCTCACCGTATATATATACAGGAGCACACCATATATACAGGAGCACACCCTATATACAGGAGCACACCCTATATACAGGATCTCACCGTATATATATACAGGAGCACACTGTATATACAGGAGCACACCATATATACAGGAGCACACCATATATACAGGAGCACACCATATATACAGGAGCACACCATATATACAGGATCGCACCGTATATACAGGAGCACACCATATATACAGGATCTCACCGTATATATATACACACAGGAGCACACCCTATATACAGGATCTCACCATATATACAGGATCTCACCGTATATACAGGATCTCACCATATATAGAGGATCTCACCATATATAGAGGATCTCACCGTATATATATACAGGAGCACACCGTATATACAGGAGCACACCATATATAAAGGATTGCACCGTATATACAGGAGCACACCGTATATACAGGAGCACACCATATTTACAGGATCTCACCGTATATATATACAGGAGCACACCGTATATACAGGAGCACACCATATATAAAGGATTGCACCGTATATACAGGAGCACACCATATATACAGGATCGCACCGTATATACAGGAGCACACCATATATACAGGATCGCACCGTATATACAGGATCACACCATATATACAGGATCTCACCGTATATACAGGATCTCACCGTATATATATACAGGAGCACACCGTATATACAGGAGCACACCATATATACAGGAGCACACCATATATACAGGAGCACACCATATATACAGGATCGCACCGTATATACAGGATCTCACCGTATATATATACAGGAGCACACTGTATATACAGGAGCACACCATATATACAGGATCGCACCGTATATACAGGAGCACACCATATATACAGGATCTCACCATATATACAGGATCTCACCATATATACAGGATCTCACCATATATACAGGAGCACACCATATATACAGGATCTCACCGTATATACAGGATCTCACCGTATATATATACAGGAGCACACCGTATATACAGGAGCACACCGTATATACAGGATCGCACCGTATATACAGGATCGCACCGTATATACAGGATCGCACCATATATACAGGATCGCACCGTATATACAGGAGCACACCGTATATACAGGAGCACACCATATATACAGGATCTCACCATATATACAGGATCTCACCGTATATACAGGATCTCACCGTATATATATACACAGGAGCACACCGTATATACAGGAGCACACCATATATACAGGAGCACACTGTATATACAGGAGCACACTGTATATACAGGAGCACACCATATATACAGGAGCACACTGTATATACAGGAGCACACCATATATACAGGAGCACACCGTATATACAGGAGCACACCGTATATACAGGAGCACACCATATATACAGGATCGCACCGTATATACAGGAGCACACCATATATACAGGATCTCACCGTATATATATACACACAGGAGCACACCGTATATACAGGATCTCACCATATATACAGGATCTCACCGTATATATATACAGGAGCACACCGTATATACAGGAGCACACCGTATATACAGGAGCACACCGTATATACAGGAGCACACCCTATATACAGGAGCACACCCTATATACAGGAGCTCACCCTATATACAGGAGCACACCCTATATACAGGAGCACACGTATATACAGGAGCACACCATATATAAAGGATTGCACCGTATATACAGGAGCACACCATATATACAGGAGCACACCATATATACAGGATCTCACCGTATATACAGGATCTCACCGTATATACAGGATCTCACCGTATATATATATATACAGGAGCACACCATATATACAGGAGCACACTGTATATACAGGAGCACACCATATATACAGGATCGCACCGTATATACAGGAGCACACCATATATACAGGATCGCACCGTATATATATACAGGAGCACACCATATATACAGGATCGCACCGTATATATATACAGGAGCACACCATATATACAGGATCGCACCGTATATACAGGATCGCACCGTATATATATATATATATATATATATATATACACACACACAGGAGCACACCGTATATACAGGATCTCACCATATATACAGGATCTCACCATATATACAGGATCACACATTTTTGTAATTATTTCATTCTATATTTTCATGACACAACCCTGCAGATCTGACCCTGCGATACAATGTACAGAATAGCAGTCAGTCTACAGTTTATATAACAGGGTAAAAATCACTCAGCACTCAGCCATAATGTCTACACCCCTGGCCACAAAAATGAGTACACCCCAAAGTGACAATGGACAGATTGCACCCTAATTGTGAATATTTTGTGTGGTCCCCATTATTTTCCAGCGCTGCATTAACCCCTGTGAGCATGGCGTTCTCTAGAGCGTCTTCTCATCAGGTCACAGACAAGGTTCCAGTAATCCGTGTTCTTAGTCTTCAGAAATCTGTTTGTGGACTTTCTTGTGCATCATCTTCTGGGACGACAGCCATGCAGAGCGATGTGGTGCGGTGCTGAGTTCCTTGCCATAAGGTGCCATGTTGATCTTCCAGCAACCAGCACAAGAGATTGGAAGAGTGATAACACCAAATGTAGACATCTGCTCACCAGTCACACCTGAGACCTTGTAACACTAACTGGTCACATGACCCTGGGGTGGGGGGAACGGCTAATTGGGGCACAATCTGTCCATTGTCACTTAGGGGTGTACTCACTTTTGTTACCAGGGGATTAGACATTAATGGCTGTGTGTTGAGTGATTTTACCCCGTCATACAAGTTGTACGCTGACCACTATACATTGTATCACAGGGTTAGATCTCAGGGCTGTTCCATGAAAATGTATCAGGAAATAATTACAAAAATATGGGGGTGGACTTAGGTGAGATCCTGTATATTACTGTTTATTTTAATATTTTATATTTTTTTTGTATATAATTATATTTTATTTTTTACTATATTTTATTATTATTATTTTTTATTATATTTTAATATATTATTTTATATTTTAATTTAATTACAATTACATTTTCTCTCCACGCTACAAGTACACGAGGTCTACTGGTATTGGAAATAGTAAAATATGACTAAACAACAGGAAATCTGGTGAGACGGCCGCTCGGTGTCTGGTCTAGCAAGACAATGATAAGACTTTCATGTGTCTGAACAAAGAAACAGACACAGAAACAGTCCATGGACAACAAGAGAGCGGCGGCAAAGATTAAAGGAGGTCTCCGCCACTCCATGATATGGAACTATTAATATACAGTATTGTGCAAAAATCTTTGGCAAGGGGACAAAAAATGTTGTGAAGAATTCTTTCAGAAATAGAAGGGTTAATAGATTATAGAATGAAGTCACTGAAGGAAAGAGAAATGTAAATCCCATCAATATTCAGTGTGACCTTTGCCCTTTGCTTTCTTCTCGGTACTTGCAGACAGTTTTTGGCAGAGCTGGGCAGGGAAGTTGTTCCCGCCGCCATCTTGGAGAACTAAGCCCAGGTCTTCTGTAGATGTTGCTTGCTCCAATCCATCCGTCTCTTCATGTCATCCCAAACAGACTGGAGGATGATGAGATCAGGGCTGTGCGGGGGCCGGATCATCAATTCCAGGGCTCCTCCTCTGAATAAACCGTATTAAATAATAGTTACATTTGGGAATATCAGGTTCGCTTCTAACCCTTCCCCTGGCAGACACGCAGCTTATCGTGCAGGGACGTTCCCAGTGTTTTTATATGGGGGCACTTCTTATAATCTATATCAAAAGGTTATTGGGTTACTAACAGATATTTAGAGCCCCCGCTCAGCCAGTTTGGTTATGTGAGGAGGACGGGATAGCTGGCGATTTAAAGGGGTGTCCCGTGGATAACATTCAGGGCCGCCATCAGGAATTTTGGGGCCCCATACAGCCTAAGTGTCTGGCCCCCCACCCCCCCACCCCCCCACCCCCCCCGCCATTTTGAAACTACTTTATTTTGCGACATACCAATTATGTATTACATTTCCAGCTAAAAACTTATATATTATATATTATTGCCCCAGTTCCCTCTCCGCAGTGCCGCACACCCGATGTCCCAACAATCCCCCCCCCCCCCGGTCCACCTTCTAACATCTTTCCACTGCCCCCTGTACCCATACCTCCCAACTTTTGAAGAACCAAAAGAGGGAAAAAATGTGTGCCGCGGCAAATTTACCCCCACCCACTGTTATGTTGACTCCACCCATTCTCATTAATTTTTCATGTGCCCGCACACAGTATAATCCTCCTACAGTCACCCGTACATTATATGTCCCCCCTCTATCTCTCCCCAGCTTCATATACACCCTTCATCTGCCCCCAGTTTCATGTCTCCCACCCAATCTCTGCCCCCAGATTCATGTCCCTCCATCTCTGCCCCCATTGTCATGCCGTCCTCTCCATCTCTGCCCCCATATTCATGTCCCCTCCATCTCTGCCCCCATTGTCATGTCCCTCCATCTCTGCCCCCATTGTCATGCCGTCCTCTCCATCTCTGCCCCCATTGTCATGCCGTCCTCTCCATCTCTGCCCCCAGTGTCATGCCGTCCTCTCCATCTCTGCCCCCATTATCATGCCGTCCTCTCCATCTCTGCCCCCATTGTCATGCCGTCCTCTCCATCTCTGCCCCCAGTGTCATGCCGTCCTCTCCATCTCTGCCCCCATATTCATGTCCCCTCCATCTCTGCCCCCATATTCATGTCCCCTCCATCTCTGCCCCCATATTCATGTCCCTCCATCTCTGCCCCCATTGTCATGTCGTCCTCTCCATCTCTGCCCCCAGTGTCATGCCGTCCTCTCCATCTCTGCCCCCATATTCATGTCCCTCCATCTCTGCCCCCAGTGTCATGCCGTCCTCTCCATCTCTGCCCCCATTGTCATGCCGTCCTCTCCATCTCTGCCCCCATTGTCATGCCGTCCTCTCCATCTCTGCCCCCATTGTCATGCCGTCCTCTCCATCTCTGCCCCCATTGTCATGCCGTCCTCTCCATCTCTGCCCCCATTGTCATGCCGTCCTCTCCATCTCTGCCCCCAGTGTCATGCCGTCCTCTCTCTGCCCCCAGTTTCACGTTCCACATTACACTGACTGACTTACCTTCTCCTTTGTTCCCTCGCAGCTCTCTGCGCGCCTGTCTCTCACTGGCGCACAGTTATAGACGCGATGTGACGTCATCACATCGCGTCTACAAGCCAGTAGCGGAGGCGGAGAAGCGAGGAGCTGACACAGGTCAGCTCCTTGCTTCAGCCGCATATGTGACAACGAGAGAGGCGCACAGCGGCGAAGCAAGGAGCTGACCTGTGTCAGCTCCTTGCTTCAGCCGCTTATGTCTTCAACTCAGATCTGCGTCCTCTGGATGCAGATCTGAGTTGAAATAGGACATACACAATGACTGCTACGGGCGCCAGGGGGCCGGCACACAGTGGCGGGCCAAAACCAGCCCCCCCCCCCCACACACCACCACCGTTTTTCAATTTGGCCGGGCCCCTGACGCCAGTAGCGGTAGTACTGGCCTATCAGCAGCCCTGATAACATTCATACACATAACAGCAAATCCAGCCAAACCTGTCCGACAGGCTGAGTATCTGATATGTATGGGGCGGGGGAGGGGGAGATATTCTGTCAACGGATGATATTGGAGTAAAGAAAGATCAGGCATGTGCTAGTAAACATGTCCAATACCTTGTTCTCATTGTGTATTAGGGAGTCCCAGGGAAGAGAAGGCCTTCTGCACCACCAGCAGTGTCTGTGGAGATGACAAGCGCTGACATTTATTCGCCCGGTTATATTTCCAAAGAATTGTCTTTATAATATGCAGATAAGGGAGTTCCTGATAATTCACTGACACAATGGCTTCATACTGAATGATCTTCTTGTGCCAAGTATACAAACTGCTTGAGGTCAAAAATGTCTTTACCAGAGACTAGGAAAGGATTGCAGATGAAAGCAAAGAAGTGACTGCAACCAAATGGACAATGGGAGCGGAGGAGGCACAGCGTGATGCAATAAGGGGACGTCTACACGACTGTATGGGTACAAATGATTCCGATTTCATCTTTATGTTTGGTATGCCTGATTCTGATCTTGTAAAACCATTTTGGACACTTGTCAGGTCTAGAATTCCTATGACGTACTCCAAAAGGAAGTCATTGACTGTTCCAAAATGGGCGGGATAAGGTTTCTTCAAAAGTTGGGCATGGACGAGACAATACTGTCAGATATCTTGAGATGAAACAGAGAAATTGAAATCTGTCCAGATGCTCCGCTGGTCTATGCAGCCGGTTCCTTGGGGTTAGTTCACACGTAGCTTTTTGGTCTGGATTTTGACACGGAATCCGCATCAAAGTCGCAGCTAGCCGCATCAGTCGCATTTTGGTCCGGATTTTGACGCGGGAAGCCATAGAAAAAACGATGTGTGAACTAGCCCTTCACCAATCCAATCAGTAAGAGATCTGTTTCTTTATCTTACTCCCTTTTATTTCTTAGACTGTTTTGCTTGTGTAGCTGGAACCTTCTTGTGTATATGAAGTCTTTGAATTTAATAAGATTGTCCTGGGCACTAAGGGTCAAGGTGGTGGCAATGATTTGTATAGATGTGTAGATGTTAGTGTTGCTTCCTTTGTGATAAGTGAGTGAGGACATAGATGTGGAAGCGGAGTCCCCCTGCCAAGGTCACATCCAGGGTCACATGTGCTTGTGTAGCCGGAGGTTGTTTGGATCCGACCAGCTGACGGGCTCTCTAAATAACACATTTCTGGGATATTGGTGGAGGAGTCTTGGAAGGATGTGTTAATAAGTGAAAGGAAAGAAAATGAAAGGAGCCGCAATAAGTAGGAAAGCAGAAGGCTGGCGAAGGGCTGGTGTCAGAAGGGACCCAACAAGGCTCTGCACCTTGTAGATACAGGACTGGGGTATGGAACAGAATCTTCACCCCGGATAAAGAATACCTAACTACAGCTCAGAGCAAATAGGGAGGAGGTAACCAGGCGTAAAAGGATTGGTGCGAGGAATAAAACTTTTCCAGCATGAGAGCGCGACCAGCCAGTATATAATGTGTTCTAGATTTACAAACATAAAGACTGGAAATCATCTGCAAAATATTAAAGGCAAGCGAAACTGAAGGGCGCTGGTGTCTATGTGAGAAGGCTGTTACTTATTAGGCCTCTGTCCCTGACTACCGATGGGCCAGAAATCCAAAAACATCCAGAAACATCCCTGCCCCCATGGGCACAACTTAATCTCATATATCTCAAGCCTTGAGAAACTTCAGAAACAGTTACAGTGGCCAAACATGATGTACGGACTGAAAGAAGAACAACATCTGATACACGAGTAACACTCCACAGTCAATTTAGGGATTGCAAGCCCTGCACACTTTGGCTCTGCCCATTTCCAGCCTTGTGCCCTTGTGCCCCCACACAGTTCAGTCACCCCGACACGGAATCTTACTCTTTCTGGTCCCCACACAGTATAATGTGTCCTTGTAACCCCTACAGTATAATGTCCTCCTCAAGGTGGTCCCTACAGTATAATGTCCCCTCCAGGTCTTCCCATGCAAAAATGCACCCCCACCTCTTTAAGTCAGTTTGTAGAATTTCTGAGCTGCAAGATGTCTCCTGGTCAACTAGAAGTGTTTAAGTGTGAAGTGAAAGCATCTAGAAGGAACAACAGCTCCACCACAAAGTGCTAGACATCGAAATTCACAGGACAGTCGAGTGCAAAAACGTGCCGAGCATAAACATTGATAGGGTTACAGGGTAATTTATTCCGTCTTCCCCTGTATTAAGAGAGAACGATGATCTTATTTTCTTATATTCTGTATTTTTTTTAGTGATGATATCAATTGCGCTCACATCAAGTACAAGAAAGACCCCTAAGAAGGTATCCATTGTGTGAAGAGCAGATACAGAGAATTTAGAGAAGCTGAGACATCAGTCCTGTACACAAACAATCCACCGATTTCAATGGAAATTGTGTAATGCCTCACTTTCCCTGAAGAGGCGCTGCAGGGGAATTGAACACTTGTTGCCAGATTATATCTGATATTACTAAAGATTGTGGCAGTGATACACCCGATGACTGGCCCATTGCTGGAGAACTCTGCTAAGAAAATTGGATTACAATGTTTCAAGAATCAGTCCTTGTTATTCTCTACATTCCAACATAATCTGTTCTCGAGAAATCTGCGCCCTGTTTGCACTTGTCCTCGAGGCCACTAGAGGGTTACACAGATCTGCAGCTTTCCAAGCAGGAAAAGAAGAAAGTTTCATTTGCAGTCTGTCCCTGCCCACAATGTGTGTCAGAGCTGGGAAACCCAACTTACAAAGTACAGGAGGAGAAGAGAAGTGAAGATGGTAGGCCGGACTATCCTGCCCCTGAGCTGAGGAGGAAATACGTCTGATCTGACGATAAGAATAGCAGAAGAGACACTTCGGGCCATGTAGGCATGAAAAAAGGAAAAATACATTCACCTCTATCTCTCCAAGCAGGTGACACGTGAGGAACATAAGGTAAGTCACAAAACCCACGAGGTAGAGTCGCATGGAGGAAGACTGAGGACGGAGGAAGGATCCTTGGAGGGACCTTCAACTTCATACAATCTAGGGGAAGATAAGACTTAGATAATAACCAAGTGTAGATCGAGTCAAGTGTAAGTTCCTACTGACAGATGGTGAGATCCTTGGTCTCCTCAATGAGGTTCAGTCTCCTATAGACATGTGTCCACCTATAGAAGGTCAACGGACTGAACAAGACTCGACCAACAGTCATTGGGGAGAGGGGTCAACACTTGGTGTCGGACTTCTATAGTTGATCTGCCTTATTATAGGTGCTGAGAAGGGCTCGGGCTGTGAACCGTAGAGAAAGACGCCACCTAAACATGGCAGAGGGGTAACGAAGGCTTATTATATGTATATAGTGTACCGGATGGTGTATAGTTTCACATGTACAAAGTTGGAGGAGCTGAGTTTGTCATCTGTACTGAGGTCGTACATGAAGATATTCTGGCCACATTGTCTTACTTGTCTCCGCTCTCTCCGAGGTTGTTTACTACTGGGACGCTCAATGTTAAAGGGACAGACACCTGATTTATTCACAAGTCAGTGTTTTTTACTGTGTAGTTCTGTTGTGTTTCTTACGAAAATAAGCCCTAAGCAGAGGGAAGTCATAGCTGGGGTCCTAGTACTTGGGACCCCCCCTCGCTGTATGAGAACTTCATGCTCCGCAGACTGAACCTATTCTTGTATTTCATTGCCCGTCATTTGCATTTACTAATACTATCCTATGTGACTGACCCACCACCGCTTCCCCGGGCAAAACCAGGAGCAGGATTGGGGCGTCCAGCTGATCCTCGCTGCAAAAACCTTAAGCAGACAATTGTCTCTAAAGACAATCCCTTTAAGCAGTGGGATCACGTAAAATATAAAAGGATTCTATTCCTAAAAAGCAAAAAGACAATCTCAGCTCTGCTACATCTGCGTACTGTTATACTCGATTTACATGCTGCACACATCTTCCTCCAGATAATAACTTGTCGCTTCCTTTTCTGGTCGCAGCACGGTGAAATGTAGCAAGTGACAGTGACGAAATTCTCCTGATAAGAATCTGCAGATTTCCAACCATCACAAAGGTAACAATTGCAATTTGTTGCTTTTCATCACAGACCTGACGAGTCACACAGAAGAGTCACACAGAAGAGTCACAGCGTGGGGCAGTTTCTTCAGAGTTTAGCTGCTTATCGCACTTTTATCTCCAGCATCAGATGTGTTGTGGGACTTCCCTAAAAAGTAGCTCAGACTGTGACTGTGCGAACCAGAGCGGCCCCGGCCATTAACTTCTAATGTCATGTACCTATATATTCACTATGTGTATGCTGTGGGGTGTTTATATTGTGGGGTGTTTATGTCTTGCACTGGACTGTGTTGCTTCTAACACTGTATAACAATTAGAATACATTGTAACTAGAGGTGAGCGAGTATATTTGATGGAATACCTCCCCTCCATAGACATTGGTGTTAAAAAAAAAAATAAAAAAAAAGGCGCCAGGGGAGGTTGGAGGGGAAACGAATATTTCCTGCCTTTCTGTGTGGTATTCGACTGAGTACACCAATAACTATGCAAATGGAGGTTTTTGATCTAATAGTACTATTCAATCTAATACTATTCGCTCATCTCTAATTGTAACAATCTAATATTATCCCCCAAAAGAAGAGACTAATGCCAGGGGGTGCAGTCACACCAGGGCCCAGGAGCCTTAGGGGCCCATAAGCACTGGCATCCATCTGGCCCATAACCCAAGGAGACCCATAGATGACCCGAACCACACTAAGGTGGATTCATCTCCTTAGCACCTGTAACCATCACTATCAAGAACTCTCTGTAGGGATGAGGTAGGGGCCCCGGACAAAAGATGGCACCAGGGCCCACAAGCCTTTAGTTGAGCCACTGTCACAGACGTCCGTTCCAGCAAGGAAGTGACGTTGATTTAAGTATGGGCACCGGTCCGCTGGAGGGAGGGCCTGATATAGGGTGGGTCTCATCATAAACGTAACTCACACACCACTGGAGCAGGGATTAACAAGACCAGCATGGAAACCCCCAGTCTTCATGAATCACCCCCTATTTAAGGATAGGGCCAGCCAGGGTATGTATGCTACCATTGAGGGGTTGGTCCTAGCATGCTAAAGTTGTGTTTCAGTGTCAGGGTCTGGTATCAGTCAGGGGTTGCTGCTCATGAGTCGGCCGGGTCAACTGATTTTAATAAAACTGGTTGACCCTGTAATGTATATGGGGTCGTCCTAACTGTCCCTTGACTGCAGATGTCGGGGGATTTGGATCGAGCATACCCGTTGCTTTTGCTCTCGGTGAGATAAGAGACGCTGGCCATAGCTCAATAACTTTCTACCTGTTTAGAATGTGCATGGACAAGCTGAGCATGGATGTGAAAGGCGGAGAGAGCTGACAAGTGAATGGGCCGATAGTAATCTAATGTGTGTGGTTTGGGGTTAGGATCAGGGATCAGGGACAGGCTTCTGGAATAAATACCAATTCTATAACATTCCCCCCTTCTATGTCTCACACTGGTATCTATATGTGGTGGATGGTCCCTTGGGCACTGGCCTCACCATGCTACCTCTGCACCCCTATATGATGGAGAATTCATCTCCGCCTTGTTATACGGACACCGTTGTCACCGGAGGCAAATTAAATAATAGGAACAGCTGGTCCCATGACGTGTCCTAGAGAACAAGGGATGCCAGTTCTGCAGAACTCTGCCCGGAATTAGGATGGTGACACTCAGATTGGATGTCATTTTGTGGATTTTTTCAGGGAGTCTACCATCACCCAAATTCCTGCTGAACCCCTTCTATGCTGTTGTATGTGTTATGGATTTTTAAGGGGGTCTAGCACCCCCAAATCTCTTCTAAACCCCTTTATATGCAGTTGTAGGTTGTCATAGAACATGTTGTGCAGCGTGCGACACTTGTGGTTGGGGCAATGGTTGGGAATACTCTTTAGTGTCCAGTGGGAGGTAATATATAGGGTCAATAGTATCCCCTGTCTGGTACTGGAGCTGAGCCCCATGCACTAGAATGGGGTGAAGCTGCCATACCAGACACAGACAAAAAGTGGCGCTGTCTGTGGAAGAAAGCAGCCATCTATTAGTTATCTGGGCACTGTATGGCACTATATATCCAGGGTCCACATGGCAGTACATTCACAGTATATGTCAGCTGGAGAGTATACAACTTATCTTCGCTGCATTCATTATTCTGTAGGCTTCAGAGCTGAAATTTCTTCTAATGACTTGCCTTCTGACAAGTATCACCTCTATACGGGGCAGGTACTATATAGGGGGCAACGCTAAGATGTTAGGGGAGGGCTGAATAATAGCAGGGTCTTCATGGCTATGACATCTCTTTATTGTTTCCTTATTGAGTAGGTGAAGGGTCTGAGAAATAAAACATATGGGGGGGGGGGGAGACTTCAACTTAATCTCTATAGTCTTGAGATAAATAGGGAAAGGGGGGGCATGTTGGAAACTTTAAAATATGGAGGAAGAACACAAGAAGAACAAGGGGGCACAATCTGGAATTAGTTGGGGCTAGATCAGAAGGTCAGGAAATATTTGAGGCTATAGTTGAGACTCGGAGCAAACCTGCAGCAGATGGAACATGCCGGTGATAAAGACGTCTGTCCTAAGATACAATGGTAATATAAGGACAGACATGACGGACCATGTGATGTTTGTCTAAGATCAATCTTCTATGTTTCTATGTTTATTCCTCAGGTTCCTCTGGAATCTCATTGACTTGAAGACAATGACAGCCTCGCGGATAAAAGCGGAGATATTACAGACCAGCCTGATATGGGTCACTGCATTGATAATTGCACCAAGTCACTGTAAGTTGTCTGCTCTATACATGTCTATGGGTGTTTCTGAGTCCTACTTAAAGGGATATTCTGGTTTTCCACTGCTTGGGGGTAACTGACTGATTGGTAGGGGCCAATGAAGAGTAGGAGGGTCTGAATGGCAGGTCGGACATCTGCATTGCTGCTCTACCAGTGATAAGTACATGCTGTGCGTGGCTCCATCTATCAGTCCCTTACACCTATCTTGTCCCTTAAGTGGACAAGAATGTGCAACCAGCCGGTATATTCAGATGGGGGTACAAGGGACATCTATTCTCAATTAGATTAGCAGAATGCTACCAATGGTCAGGACGGGCACTGTCAGAGCAGCAGGTTGTAGTAGTTTTACAACAAGAAATGAATTCATGTATATATATGAAAGGGTTAACTACTGTATATTTACAGCTCAGCAAATCCCCAGGATTACAAATCTGGACTGTCTGAATGATTTCGATACTACAATGGTTTGTTCTTGGGAGGTTGTGAATGGAGACATCAACTGCAGTTCTGATTTCCAACTAAAATACAGAGAATCCTACAAGAAGTAAGTATCTAGAATCATAATACATTATAAGACCCCACTATAAGGCCCCACTATAAGGTCCCAATATGAGACCCAACTATAAGGCTCCACTATAAGGTCCCGCTATAAGGTTCCACCATAAGGCTCCACTATAAGGCCCCATGTACACGGCCACATTGAGGTCTATCTCATATACTGTATCTTATATATAAAAATAAGTTTCTGTCTGTCTGTTCTTTATGCGCGACCAAATGACTGGACCGATCTTCATCAAATTTGGCACAAAAATACATCAGGGGTCCGGAAAGGTTTTAGACTGAGTCTCAGCTCTCTAGGACTTACCATTCCTGAGATACAGTATTCCTATAAAATGACCGGCATTAGCCAATAGAAGCCTACCAGTCTTTCACTCATGTTCCAACTGCCATACACACGGTCACATGTCCCTTATCAGTCAATAGAAGCTCGCAGGCGCTTACTGTCCACATGCACACAGCTTTACTCCAGGTTTCCAAAACAACCCAGCCTTTTTTCTTTACTATAGAAAAAAAGATAATGGGGCTCTTACCACTTAGAACGATATAAAGCCAATGTAGAGCCGATGTAGACTTCAACAGCTATGACTAAGGGACATATTTTATAGTCCAGAAAGGCGTACGCTCCTTTTTTGTACATATGTGGGACCCATGTTCATGTATTTTAAACCTTTTGAATTAAAAGTTATTTTTTAAAGTGGCATGCTGGAGTAACTCTTCTAACCTTCATTTTTCTTCAGTGCTTTATGTCAGCTTTAAAGGGGGAGGATGCTGTGGATGACACTGTTACATAAGGTCACATAAACACAGCTTTACTCCAGTATTCCATAATAACCAATCTAGGTTTTTCACTTATATCCAAACTGAGATACACATGATCACATGATGCTTATGGACCAATGGAAATGCACAGGTTCTTCAGTCTTGACATACACACAGCTTTACACCAGGTTTCCATCACCAGCAAGCTATTTAGGACCTGTTTTAGTCAACAGCAGTTAGCAGGTGCTTGACGTGTGTCAGACTATATAACTTCACATTTTATTTACCAGGTTTCCAGAATAACACAACCATAAATAGACTGCACCTAAACATACAAAAATTGAAACGAATTTAAACTACACACAAATGACATACAAAATACACCAGCGCAAATTCTTATGGGGCCACTACACAGACAAAAAATGAAATATACCCATGCGAAGCGGAGTCCTTCTATTAGTCTATTATAAATCTGTAGTAACATCTAAGATATGGCCTTATGCACATGGACGTATATATAGATCCATGTGGGGACTGTAATGTCCAAAACACAAAATATGGAGCGGGTTCTGTCCCTGTCTGTTTTTGCAGCTCATTCTGTTTTATTGATATGGTCGAGGTGGAAGGTGAAGAAGAACCTGAGATGGGAGGGAGCCTCAAACTCCTCCTCTATTTCCACCATTTCACAGTCTTGGCTTTCAAATGTGCAAATATTTTAAAAAAAAATGTTTTTGAAAGATTTTTTTTTTTTTTTTTTTTCCAGATCTTCACAGTATTGCAAAGATCTGGATAATGAATACTATAAGAACTTCAGAGTCCCCAATAAATGTACCTGCAACATCACAGTGATTGTGTTCACACTATCTGACAAATATATCATCGACGTGGAATCGCAGGGGCAAAATGTGGGAAACGCGATAATAGACGTCGCCTCTTCCGGTAAGATACTTGGATTTTATAACATAAGATTTTCAGCTATGATAAAACCAGCAGTGAGGTCGCTTCTCTTGTTCTGGAGGACCCAGTGTGTCCTTGTATTACACACATTGCCCACTGGATTCACTAAGAAAAGTGTAATACTTCATCTCTCCAGTGGAGGAGCTGCAGGGAGACAGAGACTGAAAAAATAAGCGACCTGCTCGATCTCCCCGTTGCCCCCATGATCATGAACAGATGATGGAATTCAAAAAATCTACAGAAAATAATAACATTGTAATTAATAAATAAAATAATTGTATTACAAAACAAACAACATCAGCCATGGATGAGTGATACAAAAATTCCAGAATTTTCCTCTGATACTCTGGTAGGACGTGACCTTGGCCGGACCTTTCTTACAAGCTTCACTTCCTTTGTCACTACCACAGAATTTGTCTTACTTCCTTGAATTGAGGCCACTCCACGTCACAAGACTCTACGGTTTTATTTCTGAAAACAAGAACTAGACGTATAACTGAGTGAAATCTGGACATCTCTATTAGGGCCACCACCATTTATTAGTAGCTCCACCCCTCTCATGTATGTTTATTAGTAGCTCCACCCCTCTTATGTATATTTATTAGTAGCTCAACCCCTCTCATGTATGTTTATTAGTGGCTCCACCCCTCTTATATATATTTGTTAGTGGCTCCACCCATCTTACATATATTTATTAGTGGCTCCACCCCTCTTATGTATATTTATTAGTAGCTCCACCCCTCTTACATTTATTTATTAGTGCCTCCACCCCTTTCATGTATATTTATCAGTTTCTTACTGGTTTGTCTATTTCCTTCATATCTGGAACATCAATCTGATAAAAAATACATTTTCTTACAGTTAAACCAAAGACTCCGACAATCTTAAACGTGAATCTCTCGAACTCAGAAAATGGGGTTGTAAACTGGAGAACCAACTATGACCGGGAATTCACCAAATCAAGGCTCTCCTTTCATATCCAGATTATCTCCATGGAAGACGACAAAACGGTAACACGAGAGCTGGATTTTATTTAATTTCCTCCGCCCTTCGCTACATCTGCTAAGTGTCAGCCGACCGGAGACTTCTCACAGCTAAGGCCGGGTTCATATCAGTTCATGGAGTCCACTTGGGGACCCCCCTGAGCGGAAACCTATACGTATAGAAAAGCAGTTACCTGGGGAAACACGCGGACCCCATAGACTGTAATGAGGTCCATGTGGTTTCCATTCAGTTTCCGCACGAAACATGTGGAGAGAAAAGTCCTGCAGACCCAGGTTTTTTAACTGGAATAGGTTTCCGTTTATGGGGTCCCCAAGTGGACCCCAAGAACGGAAACGCAAATGCAGGTGTGAACCTAGAGTAAGAGTTCAATCTGAACAAAGTCAGACCTTGACCATTGATGAAGAACTGAAAAGCATATCTATGAAGAAACTGCTACATTAATTAATACAATGTTTAATTGTCTTTGTAAGGGAGCCTTCACATGATGTAACGCTGCTTTCATTCTGATTGTAAAAAGACGTTCAGAATCAGCGCGTAAAAAGCAGCTCCCATTGACTTGAATGGGAGCCGGCATACGCGCGTAATACCTTGAAAGCATAGGGAAAAAAGCCTGCCATTGATTTCAATGGGGAGCGCATATATGCCGGCTCCCATTCAAGTCAATGGGAGCTGCTTTTTACGCGCTGATTCTGAACGTCTTTTTACAATCAGAATGAGCGCAGCGTTACATCGTGTGAAGGCTCCCTCAGATATGATAGATAGATAGATAGATAGATAGATAGATAGATAGATGATAGATAGATAGATAGATAGATAGATAGAAGATAGATAGATAGATAGGAGATAGATAGATAGTAGATAGATAGATAGTAGATAGATAGATAGTAGATAGATAGATAGATAGATAGATAGATAGATAGTAGATAGATAGATAGATAGATAGATAGATAGATAGATAGATAGATAGGTAGATGAACAATCACCCTGAACAATCGAGAGGTGAAGTTTCTGCTATACGCCGACGACCTCCTACTCCTGGCCCCCACCGAGAAAGACCTCCAAGAAAGCCTGTCAGTGCTGGAAAAATTCAGCACCACATGGGCCCTACCCATCAACCAGAAGAAGACCAAAGTCATGGTATTTCAGAAGAAGGGCCACAATAAAGCCTCCACCACCCCACAATTCACACTGAACGGCTCCACACTGGAGAAAACCAACAGCTACACCGACCTGGGGCTGGAGATCAGCCAATCAGGAAGCTTCAAAGCAGCAATAGAAACCCTGAAAGCAAAAGCCTGCAGAACCTTCTACGCCATCAGAAGACAACTGTACCACCTCAAACCACCGGTGAGGGTCTGGATGAAGATATTTGACGCTGTCATCTCCCCGATCCTTCTCTATGGCAGTGAGGTTTGGGGCCCAGCCACCTACCCAGACCAGTCAAGGTGGGATTCCAGCCCAACAGAGAACTTCCACCTGGAGTTCTGCAAATACCTGCTACATGTCCATCGCAACACCACCAACATGGCCTGCAGGGCAGAGCTAGGCAGACTCCCCCTATGGCTCACCATACAGAAGAGGGCGCTAGCTTTCCAGGCACACATCCAGGGGAGCGACTCCTACCACCACCAAGCATGGCTAAGCCACCTGAGCAAACCAGACACTCACCAACCAAACAGCAGCCAACCACCAAACCAAAAACACCAACAGATGATAACCAAGGCCGAAATAAAGGCGACCACAGAGGCAAACAGAGAGCGGTACATTGAAGAATGGAGAAACGAAATAAATAACTCCAAGAAACTCACCAATGTGTACCAATCCCTACAAAGGGACTACACCATGGCCACCTACCTGGAGAGAATACGCCACCCCAAGCACAGACAGACCCTGAGCCGATACAGACTGAGCGCCCCCAACCTAGAGATAGAGACGGGGCGATACAGGCAGACGTACAAGCCACGGGAGAAGAGACTGTGCCAGCACTGTGACCAGGGGGTCCTAGAAGACGAGACCCACTTCCTGCTACACTGCACCAAATACTCAGCTATGAGGGCCGTCTACTACCAAAGACTCTCTGCCCACATCCCAGACTTCATATCTGCAGACGAGAAGAGGAAACTCTACATCCTACTGGGAGAAGAAGAGGCCACTGTGGAGATCGCTGCCCAATACGTGTCCAGCTGTCACCAAACCAGAGGAAGATGAGACTCCACGGACTGTTATATTTATCCCAATACACCCGCCCCACCCACCCCCACCCCCACCTCCCCATATAGCAGTCACCAACGAAGAGGAAGATGAGACTCCATGGACTGTTATAACCGAACCCCCCCCCCCCCCCCCATACCCACCACCCACCCAACCCAACTCCCCCACCCACCCACCCACTTTACTAGCTTTGGCAATGCCAAATACCTATTCGGACGTGCCAATAAAGCATTTTTTGATTTGATTTGATTTGATAGATAGATAGATAGATAGATAGATAGATAGATAGATAGGAGATAGATAGATAGATAGATAGATAGATAGATAGGAGATAGATAGATAGATAGATAGATAGATAGATAGGAGATAGATAGATAGATAGATAGATAGATAGATAGATAGATAGATAGATAGTCATAGACTGGTTTGGTGGTGACCTTCTCCACTTCTCCGCCCAGGCATTAGAAAACGACCTACAACAGATGGAACCTCGATACACCTTCAGTAAGAGACAGCTGAGCCGAGGCCAAGACTACAGAGTCAGAGTAAAGGTGAAGTTTACAGAAGCGCAAACAAGAGAAATCTGGAGCGAATGGAGTCCGGAGTTCGTGTTCAGAAACGGTGAGGACTTGGAGATCTGCATCTGGTCAGGATTTGGGATCATAGGTGGTGTAATAAAGAAATGGTGACACTATATATATATATATATATATATATATATATATATATATATACTAGATCTATAAATACAGTATATACATGCCCGTCCATTTTCGCTGATACGGAGGCTCCGTTTATAGCGTTACAGCTTATGGTTGGGCTTCCTATGTTAACCCTTACAGGTAAGTGTAAGATTTGCTTTGTCTTTTTATAGTTCCCCTGACATTACTCTTGTCCTCTTGCAGATTATGACCTGACCATAGAGGAGAGATTAGTGTACATCATCCCAATATCCTGCGCCGTTCTGCTACCACTCATTGTACTCGGCTACTTCTGTATAACCAGGTGAGAGATAACTACTGCCCCATGTGCTGTATATACCAGACCACTACTGCCCCATGTGCTGTATATACCAGACCACTACTGCCCCATGTGCTGTATATACCAGACCACTACTGCCCCATGTGCTGTATATACCAGACCACTACTGCCCCATGTGCTGTATATACCAGACCATTACTGCCCCATGTGCTGTATATACCAGACCACTACTGCCCCATGTGCTGTATATACAGACCACTACTGCCCCATGTGCTGTATATACAGACCACTACTGCCCCATGTGCTGTATATACCAGACCACTACTGCCCCATGTGCTGTATATACCAGACCACTACTGCCCCATGTGCTGTATATACCAGACCACTACTGCCCCATGTGCTGTATATACCAGACCACTACTGCCCCATGTGCTGTATATACCAGACTACTACTGCCCCATGTGCTGTATATACCAGACCACTACTGCCCCATGTGCTGTATATACCAGACCACTACTACCCCATGTGCTGTATATACCAGACCACTACTGCCCCATGTGCTGTATATACCAGACCACTACTACCCCATGTGCTGTATATACCAGACCACTACTGCCCCATGTGCTGTATATACCAGACCACTACTGCCCCATGTGCTGTATATACCAGACCACTACTGCCCCATGTGCTGTATATACCAGACCACTACTGCCCCATGTGCTGTATACACCAGACCACTACTGCCCCATGTGCTGTATATACCAGACCACTACTGCCCCATGTGCTGTATATACCAGACCACTACTGCCCCATGTGCTGTATATACCAGACCACTACTACCCCATGTGCTGTATATACCAGACCACTACTGCCCCATGTGCTGTATATACCAGACCACTACTGCCCCATGTGCTGTATATACCAGACCATTACTGCCCCATGTGCTGTATATACAGACCACTACTGCCCCATGTGCTGTATATACCAGACCACTACTGCCCCATGTGCTGTATATACCAGAGCACTTTTACTATTAATACTTTTCCATCTCAGACTGACTATTTTCCAGTTTCTGACATTCTCTTTATAAAGGGGAGGTCTCATCAGTGACAGTCAATGAGCCAATCAGCTGATCGTGCTCCGTCCTGGTCTGGGAGACCCCCCCTATATGATGTCCATATGTCCTATTAAGACTTATGGGCATGGGTTGGCGTCCCCATCTCTATGGCGTCAGGCTACTTTTCTACAAAGTATTTGTTGCCTAATGTAACTGTATTTTAAGTGCAAATAAACCCCAATGTCCATCTAACTTGTAGAACCAAACAAAACTGGTGGAATAACATTCCAGATCCTGCAAGAAGCAAACTAGCCGAGAGCAACCTGTCCCCGGTGAGTAAAGAAAGTAGCAGCCACTGCCCACCATTACAGGTACAGAGGAGTCAGAGGGTTTCCCCTCCTCTATGAAGGCTGCCGACCCCTGGTGTACACCGGCGCACCCCCACTCACATTCACCAGAAATAACAGGTCCACCAGGGGTTTGGCTGCATTCTCAGGATGGGTGGGATTGGTCTGATTGCTAAAAAATATTGCAACATTTATCTTCTATGCCATAACAGACATAAACAAATCAATCAAACCTGAAAGATGAAGCAGGTTCTAGTGGGTTTGTAGATACAATCAGTGGATTGGAGGAGCGCCCTGACGTAGAATACAGGAGAACAATATCTGTTATACATAACATTTCCCAATTTTATTTTTTAGAGAAATTATGTGAAACCAGCGGCAAAGCCGGATCCCGAAAAATCCTGGTAAGTTCTGGCTTCATCTCTGGAATCTTCATGTCTTTGATGGGCCAACGTTTCTATGTTTCTAACTTTTCCTTCTTCTCACCAGGGGCAAATGTTTGGTTCAGCTGGTGAAAGACTCCAAGAAGTCCAAGTATGAACAATTCACCAAGGAACATTCGCTCCAAGATCATCTCGTGGGAAATTATATGACAAAGATCATTTTTCAGCCGGAGGTTGTTGATATAGAAAAATATTTTGATCTGTGTCCTAGAAGAGATGACACTGAATATCCGGAGGACTCCCCGGAAGATAAGGAAGAGGACATTCCTCTGATGCCCATGGATGTTTCTATTGGTAACATGTTTTGTGATATTTTATCTGACTCTCCTGTGATGGTGGATGGACTGGAACACTTTAACGTGGACAACGCATTTGGGAACTTTGGGTCGCCAATTCTAAGGGACAGCGGTCAGAAAACGTTAAGACATCTGCCACTTTCCATGGTCTCCCAAGAGTCTGGATATCAAAGTTACGATTCTGATGATTCGCCGGGGGATTCAAAATCAGATGGGACAAACCCCATTTACCTTGACCAATGTTCTCTCAGTCAAGGTGATTTTTCACCATACGCGCCAGTATCCAGGATCGGTGAGAGTGGATCCCAGATGTGTAATGAAGACGTATTCATGAGTTCTGGCTATAACAGCTTTGCTAGCGCTCTAGGTGAAGCTGTATCTGAAGGCGACAACATCTCAGTCTTCTCGTTGGGCAGAAGGTCTTACAAACCCCATTACCACCATTCGATGAAAAGTCCAAAAAGTGTTCTCTATTACAATACAAGATCCTTTACAACTTGTTACTGGAAGGATCTTCAACCAACCACAACTCCAACATCTGATCATGGAGTAGAGACGTCTACCAGTTCTGGATATCAAAGCTTTAACCAAGCCGTTCAGCAAGGTGATACCACTTGCCTTGTTTTTGACTCTGGTTATAAACCCTTTGAAAGTCTTACAAGTAGCTGCACTAGTAGTGAAGACGACACTGGTGGATTGTCTGAGCTGGATAATCCTTACAAACACTTGGCTCAAAATAATGAAGATCTTCCATGGACTGGAGAGGTCAATGCTGGGACAGATCTGTGGGACCATACTCAGATTCCTGGTTTCCACTCGACAGAGTTCAACTTTTATGATAGGAAACATCCATTTGTTCCCGAGACCTTAGGAGAGGAATACAAGAGTTTTCTACACCAAGTTTCAGACCTTCATTCTGGCTTGGACAAGACATTCCTAGAAGTTGAAAAACCTTTGGCTTTGACCTTTGACATAAGTGGTCATTTGAGTAACATCCAAGGACCTAAGATGTCTCTGGGCTCAAAATGTGTTGGATTTCCTACAAACATGATATCCTTCCCATGTTCCATGTACGAGAAATCAATCACACGCGAGGATCTCCTGGATAAGAATGGTACTCATACCGACAAGGGTTTCCCAATGAAGTTTGAGAACATGTCTTATTTTTCCCCGCTTTATCATTTAAGGGCAGGAGGTTACGGCCAAACAAGTAGCCACGTACTAATACAGCACAACAACATGGTGGAAGAAGGCAACTCGTATATGAAGATCGCCGTGTGGTAGAAAGAGATGTAAAGAATAGAACAATGTGATATAAGAAATGCAAAAACATGTGTGGAAGCTTTTGTAAATGGTAGCAATATCATTGTGCTATTTATTAAAGTTATAAGGGGGGGTTATAAGGTTTTTTTTATTATAACTTTGCCCAACGGGACTCTACCGGATGGCCCATAAGGGACCACAGTATAGGGGATGGCTCTGATCTCTGGAGGGTCTGACCACTGGGACCTTTGGGACCATAAGAACAACGGTTCTTCTCCTATGTGAATAGAGCAATCGTGTACATATTTGACCTTTGCTCCATAGACTTCTATGGGATTGATCAGTTCCACAGAAGTCAATGGAGCAGACCACTGTTCCATGCGCCTATGGGATTCAGAAATCCCTGTTATCCTGAAGTCCCAGTGATCACGTGTCGTACATGGGACAATCCTTTACACTGCAGTTCATGGCAAGTAGTTTTGCTATATACAAACAGCAGCTGGTCGGGGCGAATTTCATTTCTGGACTATGGACTCTCTTTGTACAAGGGCGCCCTCTGCTGATGGGAAGACTCACCTTAAAAAACCTGATTTCAAGTGAAAAAATCCAACTTTTATTATGTTGCTGTTTGATACAACCTTCCGTGCTGGTTTATTTCTCAGTATATTTTTTGTATATAGTATAGCACCTCTTCTTATACAGAGATCACATTATCAAGATAGTTCTAGATGATATAATAACAGCTGCCTGAAGCCACCACCAGGGGGAGCTAAGGAGCTTAGCGCATACTGTGACCAACAGACGTGATGTCACTTCCTGCGGCCATGTTTTTGAAGTCCTGAAGTCCATGTCATAAGCACAAAAATGAAACAGTATCGGCTGAGCTCCCCCTAGTGGTGGCATCAGGCGGAAAAAGTTTCATTATTTGACGCTATGTCTACACAGGGAGTTCGGTATCCGATAACCAAAGCTTTGACTGCTACAAGTTCTATCGTAAAATTGTTGAGTAGAGAATTTTCTTTTTTTTTACAAAATTGCCCTCTAAAGCTAAACATTCATC
The DNA here is from genome assembly GCF_031893055.1 of Leptodactylus fuscus. Lineage (NCBI taxonomy): Eukaryota > Metazoa > Chordata > Amphibia > Anura > Leptodactylidae > Leptodactylus > Leptodactylus fuscus. Next base: position 5,951,979 of record NC_134272.1, on the reverse strand, counting down.
CATCGTTATAATGTTATAATTTGTTGCACCTGTACGTGACATAGTAACAATAAATCTCTGTTGTCGGATTCACCAGGGGCTCTTGTTACTTTTATTGTGCCGATATTTGCACATCACTTTTTGTACTTACACTGAATAAACCTCTATAGGTGAAAAATAGCAAAGAACATACAAATCTCAATGTCTAGTGAATGGGAAAATCTATTGTAGTTCATTGTAGTGAGGATTCTGCCAGTATCCACTACTGCCCATGTGACGTCTGGGGACTAGGCCCGAAGCCTGCTGGAGCGCCGCACCTCCCCTGGGCCTCCGATCGTTGTAAAAGACCCCAGAGTATAAGGATAGCAGTGTTTGCGGGTTCGCGGGCCTGTGGCCTTGCTTACCGATCCCCGCTCCTGATCACAGCCACCCCCGCAGAAGGAGAAGCCCAGGCGGCCATGAGCAGGAGCGGGGATCGGTACGTAAATAAGGCCCGTTAAATAGGTTACTCCAGCAGGTAACGGCCTATGAAGAAAAAAAAACATCAGGGGACCACCAGGCTCCCTAATGTCCTGGGCCTTGTTGCAGCCGCTACCCTGGTAGTTACACCACTGAGCAGGACATTGCACCAACAGCTATCTGACATGTATGGCTGGCTTTATTTCATACTAGCATTACCCACAACTTCGTCCGCGCCACCCTCACTCCCTGCACCAATCACCACTTACACAGGCCCACTCTCCCCGACACATCTGTCCGCCTTCCTCGCGCATGCGCGGCATCGCCGAGCCAGTTTCCTCACCGTACTGCACTGAAGCCCGCCACTCCCATCCACACACAGCATCCGGTACCTGTCCGTGGCACGCAACAACGTCCCCCGCCAGTGCTACACATACCAACAAACCCGGGTGGCCTAACTATTCCCCCACCCCATCCTCCCTTAATGCCCCCCTCCCAAAGCACCCCCCCTGGACCCCCTGCCTAGAACCCTCCCCAAACCACCTAGCCCCCACACACACACACGCACACACTGCTTTCCCCCTCCCCTCCCTCGCAACATGCGGGCGGTTGGCATTTTCAACAGACTGTACATAGTCCCTCGCCACGCCCACATTTCGCCGCCAACGTATGGGGACATGGCGCTGGCTACATAGGCCGCCCACACACTGCCATGCATCAATAGAAGGTGTGTTGAAGTTCCGGCGCTGACGTCACGGCAGGTCCTCCAGCGGAGCCGGAGCCAACTTTTGACGGTCGTGGTGGAGATTTGGGGTCAGTGACCCACTTTTAGAGTAGCCTATGTTTCCTTCCTGACCAATATGGAGCCCTGGGTGAAATTTCCGCAAAATCCGTTCAGCCGTTTGGCTGTGATTGATCCGCAAACATCCAAACCCACAAACTTTCACATTTATAATAATATTAGTAGGATTTACCACTCTATGAGTCAGTTTCCTGGTTGTGTAATTTTTTGACAGGGTTGTCTGGTATAGAAGACCCATTGTTGTCCCCTTCACTACAGAGACATGTATGAAGTACACAGTGCTGGGGACCGCAGTCATGATGATCCAAGACCCCCAGGAGCACTGTGGTCCCCTTTATTCTATGAGGTCCTGGGGTTCAAACCCCCCACAATCAATGACGGCCTATCCTAAGGGAAAATAAATTGTAAAATAATATCTCATTAGTGGTGAATGGGGCACAACACAACGGCCCCCTGACCGCACACTGTGACCCACGAGGCCACTTACAAGGTTATTATTGCTATTTGCCGTGTGCAGTACAGGCATTGTCTACAGGTAGTGTGTGAGCTCTAGAGAAACAACACCCTGAATTCTCCAGAATATTGACTCAACACATTCGCTTCCTCCACTAGAGAACACAGACAGGACTCAGCAAACATCAACATCACATCATCGTCTACATAAAAGGAGAAGCGAACACAAGTCCGTGCAATCTGCTGAGCACAGATCTACGATTGTATGCAATCCAAACTTGTTGACTGTTTCCAGCTAAGAAATGTCAAAACTCCCTGATGCAAACTCAAAGTGACTAATGATACTTAGTTATAAACTTATTGTTACCAGAATTAAACAAGACAGATTGTATAACAAGTAATCACGGGGCCCAATAGTAAAACTTGCAATAGGGCCCCATTCTACCACGACCACCAAGAACCAAGGTCAGAACTTGAGAAGTATACGATGGTTTAACCCCTGCGTATAAGCCACATGCTCATAGGGCGCCAAAATATTAAGTATTTGAACAGTTTTTGTTCCGATTTTTGGATGCAGTTTTGGAGCTAGGTGAAATCAATAGTGGATTTATAAAGGAGAAGATGTGAAATTTGTCCTTAAAGGGACCGATAGCCCCAAAAAAGTCACATGGCAGAGAAGAGGTCATCGGTGTCTGATCTGTAGGGGTCTGACACCTGGAAAAAATCAGGAGCTACTGTACAAGTGTCCTGTTAATAGTCCTAAACATTGTATTAGACTCAGAAAACCCCTTTAAGGCCGGGTCCAGACGACCGTGCTGCAACCGACCTGCTGTGAATTAAAAGCACAGGGTGCACATGGGGGACACGAGGATGTTCCCAATGTTCCCGCGGTTCCTTTCATTAAATGAATAGGACTATGGTGCTGCCTGTCCTATCTGATGCGGCCCAGACTGTGAGCCCACACATGGGACTGTGAAATTCATGGTCGTGTATACGGGGTCCATAGAAAAGAACGGGTCTGTGTGATATCTGTGAAATACAAGGATAGCACTCTGACCCACACCATGGTCGTCTGCAAGGGGCCTGAGGCCAAGGCTACACTTACTGTGCCACAGCCAAAATGTGCTGCAGAAAAAACACGGCCACTAACTCGCTGCATTGCTCAGTACGGGGCGTGGCGGAGAGATTCAGATATATCCTATTCACACACTGCTAAAAAAAAAAACTGCATTGCAAAGTGTTTTGTGCTGTCACATATCACTGGAGGTTCTGACGCAGCTTCGACCCCTTAGACAGCGCGTCAGTCCACATAGATGCAATGTTAATAATGGGTTTAATAAACACAGCGTATCACGACATGCTTTAATGTATCATCAAAAAAATGTCTCTGGCTTCAAGGTAAACACCGATAGATATAGTCCCTCCGTCCGCAATGGATAGACTTCATACACTCAATAGAAAAGAGATGTTCTGGATGTGCAGGCTCAACACACTCCAACCAGCCAGCCTGTTATAGCCTCTGAGGACGTAACTAAGGGTTAATGTTCTAATATCACACATCTGTCATCTCTCAACTATTTCCAACATCACCCATTCAAAGGACAAAGCTTTCTTTTTCAATCATATATTATTCATCTATCAGTCAAATTCTTTTTCCTTAACCACTATGTCATACCGTATTTCATTCAATCGTCCCCATCGATAGGACTTTTATCTTCCTTGATATTCTCACATCATTTAACTTAAATAGACCATATTTATCCCAAGGAGCGCACGCTCTTGCGTTTCCGGTAAATCCCTTCTTAAGGCATGAGTTGGGCCGGCATGCATCTGGCCTGACGTGTCAATGTAAGCCTGTTTTCTCCTTTCCCTTTGCTGGATACAATGTTGACTGCCCTATAGAGCTTGGGTTTGTGGTCTCTTTGTGAATGACTCATATTCGATACATTCGGTGATACTTTGTTGCAGATGCGTTCACATACATCATCGTCTGTTCACCTTTCTGAGTCATAGATTAGCCACATTGGCTTTTTAGAGCCAGTCTATCAGGTTATTTATATCGGGAAACTTCCTCGCTCCTCATCCCTTGTAACATGGAAGGAGAGGTTTTCTAAGGAAACCAATTTCTGGTTCAATTATTGAACTAATATTGTACTAATTATTACTGCATGTGGTATTAGCCAATTAACATATTTATATTGTATTTATATTTTATTTATTCATTATTATTTTTATTTTTTATTTTTTCTTATTCTGGTGAGAGTTATTGGAACCATTTTTATAACTATGTAACTTTATTTATATTTACTTTTTTATATTTTTTTTTATAGTTATTGATGTTGAGATTTTTAATTCCAGAAAAATCACCATTTGTTCTTCTGGGCCTGATGCACTCTCTTTTGAAGGCTGTAATTGTATTAATTTTTGTATGTATTTTAGAGTTCTGATTGCACTTGAAAAATTGCCCGCAGTGACCCGAAACGCGTCGTGCTGTACTACAATAAATGTTCTTTCCACTGGACCATCTGGTTTTCACACCATTTTCTTACCAGCGAGCGCAGATTCAACACAAATCTCTGGTTCTTAGCTCCTACATTTCTGCGGTCACTCGGTGTATTGCTGATTCTGCTGCCACTTCCACCTGACTTCCAACCAAACCTGCAGAGAGGATGTGACTATTCACAACCGTTTCAGGTGAGAGGCCAACTGGTTTTTATTTCCACCACTGATTATATCCTTTTGACAAACTAACGTTGATACTACACGTAGAGCGCTCGCTGTCTCTCTTTTTGTGTTTTGTTCAACCTGTGCAATGGAAGGGATGAAAATCAGACCGACCGTGCAGGAAAGTGCAGAGGAAAGAGGCGATGGAGGCGATGGAGATCAGTTTATGTCACAATAATGTCGGCATTGAGTTCTGCTTTTGAGACGATGTTTATTCTATTTCAGTATCAGAACATCAGATCTCATGGTATGCTGCAAAATGCCGGACAGGGAAGGAAATGCTAGCCTGCAGATAAGGACTGGGGGAGGGGAGAGATAACCAATCAGGATTGTATGATGTATGTATGATGTATATATGATGTATGTTGTACATATGATGTATGATGTATGTATGATGTATGTTGCTGGGCACAATCTTATGTTTTAGCCGCATCACCTTTTGATTAATATGAAGGTTTATGTGTACATTCCAAGCGTCCCAGATTCTGCGAGATATTCCCGTTATCTGGGTTGTGTCTTGCCGTCCTGGTCGGCGGGGGGTAAGTCCCAGTTAACCAGAGTCATCTGGATAAAGGATACCTAGCTACAGCTCAGACCAGATAGGGAGGAGGTGACCAGCCGTAAAAGGACGGGTGCGAGAATAGAAATTTCTTCAGGATGAGAGCGCGACGAGCCGGAATATAATCTGTTCTAGAGTTTACAGAGACTGGAAATCATCTGCAGCTGCCAAATGTTAAAGGTGAGCGAAACCGAAGGGCGCTGGTGTCTGTGTGAGAAGGCTGTTACTTATTAGGCCTCTGACTCTGACTACCGATGGGCCAGAAATCCAGAAACATCCAGAAACAATTACAGTGGCCAGACATAATATATAATTGTGCCCACACACAGTCCAGTCGCCCCAGTCAGTCGAATTTCTGAGCTGCTGGATGTCTCCTGGTCAACTAGAAGTGTTTAACTATGAAGTGAAAGCATCTAGAAGGAAGAACAGCTCAACCACAAAGTGCTAGACATCGAAATTCACAGGACTGTCAGGTGCAAAAACGGGCCGAGCATAAAAATATGCTAATTAGGGTCTCTACTAGGACCACCCCTGACAGTACAGAGTCTAATTAGCATACTGGGTGCTGAAAGTAACAGCAGTGATTGCTCAGGAACTGTTGGGGCGAGAAAAGAAACTCCAACTGTGCTGGAATCAGAGGAGCGGAGCCTATAGACGGATGTAAAGAGTAAGTGGAGGTGGGGAACAGTCCTCGTTAAGGAATTTTGATTTAAGAGGGTATCCATTGTGAGGAGAGCAGATACAGAGAGAAATTAGAGAAGCTGAGACATCCGTCCTGTACACAAACAATCCACCGATATCAATGGAAATTGTGTAATGCCTCACTTTCCCTGAAGAGGCGCTGCAGGGGAATTGAACACTTGTTGCCAGATTATATCTGATATTACTAAAGACTGTGGCAGTGATACGCCCGATGACTGGACCATTGTTGGAGAACTCTGCTAAAAAAAAAAAAGGATTACAATGTTTCAAGAATCGGTTCCAAAATGACGTCAGCCAAGTCTATCAGCGCCAATGTCCTTGTTATTCTCTACATTCCAACATAATCTGTTCTCGAGAAATCTGCGCCCTGTTTGCACTTGTCCTGGAGGCCACTAGAGGGTTACACAGATCTGCAGCTTTCCAAGCAGGAAAAGAAGAAAGTTTCATTTACTGTCTGTCCCTGCCCACAATGTGTGTCAGAGCTGGGAAACCCGACTTACAAAGTACAGGAGGAGAAGAGAAGTGAAGATGGTAGGCCGGACTATCCTGCCCCTGAACTGAGGAGGAAATACGTCTGATCCAACCATAAGAATAGCAGAAGAGACACTTCGGGCCATGCAGATATTAGAGAAGGAAAAATACATTCCCCTCTATCTCTCCAAGCAGGTGACACGTGAGGAACATAAGGTAAGTCACAAACCCTCAGTGATTTACACAACATAGTTCTGTAGTGTTACTTACAAAAATAAGCTCTAAGCAGATGGATGTCATAGGGGTCCTAGTACTTGGGACCCCCCTCGCTGTATGAGAACTTCATGCTCTGCAGACTGAACCTATTCTTGTATTTCATTGCCCGTCATTTGCATGTAATATCCTACCTACTGATACACCACAGCTTCCCCGGGCAAAGCCAGCTGATCACCGCAGTGCAAACCTTGTCTCTAAAGACAATCCCTTTAAGCAGTGGGATCATGTAAAACATAGAGGGATTCTATTCCTAAAAAGCAAAGATACAAACTCAGCTCTGCTACATCTGCGGACTGTTATACTCGATTTACACGCTGCACACATCTTCCTCCAGATAATAACTTGTCGCTTCCTTTTCTGGTCGCAGCACGGTGAAATGTAGCAAGTGAAAGTGACGAAATTCTCCTGATAAGAATCTGCAGATTTCCAACCATCACAAAGGTAACAATTGCAATTTGTTGCTTTTCATTGTTGTATCAATCCCTCACGGTTTTCTAGATCTCGGCTTGCTGTCATTCATTTGCTCACTTCTAGTAGATAAAACTCAGTCCATGGTCATGTGATAGACAGACAGGACAGATATCCGATTACTGTGCTGTATCTATGAGCCGTGCACCCCTGTGCCCATCACATGACCATGGACAGATCTTTAGCGACTGGAACTAAACAGGATGAACGATACTGAGAGTATAATGGAAAATTATCACTGCAATTTTTCTCTTGGACGGTCAGTGAGTTCAGTGGACGCCATTCGCTGCTTTGTTTGCATTGCAGTGGTGTGAGCACCGGGGTAAGTTTATTATGGCCAGCAATTTTTTGGCATAAAAAGTAGTGAACAGAGAGTTTGCAACTTTCTAAACACCACTTGGTGCAATATTTATTTCTGCCACCCGCACCACTTCCTGATGGTGATGCCACAGGCCCTGTCATATTTATCACCACTGATGCCAGTTTTCTATAGGAACTGATGTTGATTTCGGTATGGGTGACACCCCAATGGAGGGAGAGCCTGATTTAGGGTGGGTCTCATCATAAATGTAACTCACTCATCACCAAAGGAGGGATTATCAAGACCAGCATGGAAACCTCAAGTCTTCATGAATCACTCGCTATTTCGGGATAGGGCCATCCAGGGTATGTATGCTACCAGTGAGGGGTCGGTCCTAGCTAAAGTTCTTATGTCAGCTGGAGGGTATACTACTTATCTTAGCTGCATTCATTATTCTGTAGGCTTCAGAGCTGAAATTTCTTCTGAGGATTTGCCTTCTGACAAGTATCACCTCTATACGGGGCAGGTACTATATAGGGGGCAACGCTAAGGTGTTAGGGGAGGGCTGAATAATAGCAGGGTCTTCATGGCTATGACATCTCTTTATTGTTTCCTTATTGAGTAGGTGAAGGGTCTGAGAAATAAAACATATGGGGGGGGGGGGAGACTTCAACTTACTCTCTATAGTCTTGAGATAAATAGGGAAAGGGGCGGCATGTTGGAAACTTTAAAATATGGAGGAAGAACACAAGAAGAACAAGGGGGCACAATCTGGAATTAGTTGGGGCTAGATCAGAAGGTCAGGAAATATTTGAGGCTATAGTTGAGGCTCGGAGCAAACCTGCAGCAGATGGAACATGCCGGTGATAAAGACGTCTGTCCTAAGATACAATGGTAATATAAGGACAGACATGACGGACCATGTGATGTTTGTCTAAGATCAATCTTCTATGTTTCTATGTTTATTCCTCAGGTTCCTCTGGAATCTCATTGACTAGAAGACAATGACAGCCTCGCGGATAAAAGCGGAGATATTACAGACCAGCCTGATATGGGTCACTGCATTGATAATTGCATCAAGTCACTGTAAGTTGTCTGCTCTATACATGTCTATGGGTGTTTCTGAGTCCTACTTAAAGGGATATTCTGGTTTTCCACTGCTTGGGGGTAACTGACTGATTGGTAGGGGCCAATGAAGAGTAGGAGGGTCTGAATGGCAGGTCGGACATCTGCATTGCTGCTCTACCAGTGATAAGTACATGCTGTGCGTGGCTCCATCTATCAGTCCCTTACACCTATCTTGTCCCTTAAGTGGACAAGAATGTGCAACCAGCCGGTATATTCAGATGGGGGTACAAGGGACATCTATTCTCAATTAGATTAGCAGAATGCTACCATTGGTCAGGACGGGCACTGTCAGAGCAGCAGGTTGTAGTAGTTTTACAACAAGAAATGAATTCATGTATATATAGGAAAGGGTTAACTACTGTATATTTACAGCTCAGCAAATCCCCAGGATTACAAATCTGGACTGTCTGAATGATTTCGATACTACAATGGTTTGTTCTTGGGAGGTTGTGAATGGAGACATCAACTGCAGTTCTGATTTCCAACTAAAATACAGAGAATCTTACAAGAAGTAAGTATCTAGAATCATGATACATTATAAGGTCCCACTATAAGACCCCACCATAAGGTCCCGTTATAAGGTTCCACCATAAGGCTCCACTATAACACCACACTATAAGGTCCCAATATGAGACCCCACTATAAGGTCCCACTATAAGGTCCCACTATAAGGTCTTGCTATAAGGCCCCACTATAAGGTCTTGCTATAAGGGCCCACTATAAGGTCCCACTATAAGGTCTTGGTATAAGGCCCCACTATAAGGTCTTGCTATAAGGGCCCACTATAAGGTCCCACTATAAGGTCTTGCTATAAGGCCCCACTATAAGGCTCCACTATAAGGTCCCACTATAAGGCCCCAATGACATTGATGGTGCTATCTATTATAAATCTGTAGTAACAGCTGACATATGGGCTCATCCATTTCTATGGCCTTATGCACATGGACGTATATATAGATCCATGTAGGGACTGTAATGTCCAAGACACAATATACGGAGCCGGATCTATCCCTGTCTGTTTTTGCAGCTTGTTCTGTTTTATTAATATGGTTGAGGTAGAAGGTGAAGAAGCACCTGAGATGGGAGGGAGCCTCAAATTCCTCTTCTATTTCCACCATTTCACAGTCTTGGCTTTCAAATATGCAAATATTTAAAAAAAAAAATGTTTTTGAAAGATTTTTTTCTTTTTTTTTCCAGATCTTCACAGTATTGCAAAGATCTGGATAATGAATACTATAAGAACTTCAGAGTCCCCAATAAATGTACCTGCAACATCACAGTGATTGTGTTCACACTATCTGACAAATATATCATCAACGTGGAATCGCAGGGGCAAAATGTGGGGAACGCAACAATAGACGTCGCCTCTTCCGGTAAGATACTTGGATTTTATAACATAAGATTTTCAGCTATGATAAAACCCACTAAGAGTATGCAGTGAGGTCGCTTCTCTTGTTCTGGAGGACCCAGCACATCCTTGTATTACACACATTGTCCACTGGATTCCATAAGAAAAGTGTAATACTTCATCTCTCCAGTGGAGGAGCTGCAGGGAGACAGAGACTGGAAAAATAAGAGACCTGCTCAATCTCGCTGCGCATTCTGAAGTATATGTATTAGTGGCTCCACCCCTTTCATGCATATGTATTAGTGGCTCCACCCCTTTTGTGTATATGAAGAGCTCAACGGAAAAATGGCCTAAGTCCAAAAATCAATATTGTGAGAAAAACAAAATTTAAAGTTTTAGCCTAAAGCAAACGGGCATTATTGTGGAATATATCTATCCAATGTAATCAGCTAATGAACACCGTTAATCCTAATCATAAATTGTATTATTTATTAAAAAAATTGCAGCTTCATGTATAAATATTATTTATTTAATATTATTAATTAATTACTACTATTATTAAACGATGAAGAATAATAATTACCTGCCTCCCTTTTCGGCGCTAAATATGTGCAAAAGTCGATTTAGAGCCTTTTAAACAATAAGACAAAGTTTTTACACTAATATAAACAACAGACCGGAAGTCACGATTTCAATGAAAAAATGACCAACGAGAGTGAAGTAAGTAAGTTTGTACTGGACTTAGGCCATTATTCCATTGAATGTAAATTCTTCTGCATTGAAATATATGGACTTAGGTCATTAATCCTAGGTACCTTGTAAACCCAATGCATAGAACGAGGTACAAAGAAGCTTTCTAGGTAATAATTTGAAATATGACAAAATGTGGACTTAGGCCATTTTTCCGTTGAGCTCTTCATATGTATTAGTGGCTCCACCCCTTTCATGTATATGTATTAGTGGCTCCACCCTTTCATGTATATGTATTAGTGGCTCCACCCCTTTCATATATATATATATATATATATATATATATATATATATATATATATATTAGTGGCTCCACCCCTTTCATATATATGTATTAGTGGCTCCACCCCTTTCATATATATATATATATATATATATATTAGTGGCTCCACCCCTTTCATATATATGTATTAGTGGCTCCACCCCTCTCAGAAGACACACTTTCCTCTAACATCTGATTGGCCTGTCATGTGATCTCCGTTATATTACTGTGATTGGTCAATGTCCTGTCTGAGCTAGTATAACAGGCTCCACCCCGTAGACTCGTTCAGTGATAGACAAACCTCTTAGACTCGCTCACAACAAACTACAACTTTGCCACATACTAAGCGACTGTAATATATTAGGACATCCTAAACTGAACACTCTCAAGATAAAGTCAAAAAAGTGTTTTTCTGGGACTGATCCTTAGAATAGATCATTAAAATTTGATCAAAGAGGGCCCAAGTGTTGCAATACCAGACACGGCCTGTGGACAAAAGTGGCGCTGTTTTCCAAATCTCACACAACCCTTTAATCTATTGCCTTCCTTTGTCTTTCTTATCTTACTGGTTTGTCTATTTCTTTCATATCTAGAACATCAATCTGATAAAAATACATTTTCTTACAGCTAAACCAAGGACTCCGACAATCTTAAACGTGAATCTCTCGAACTCAGAAATTGGGGTTGTAAACTGGAGAACCAACTATGACAGGGAGGACACCAAATCAATGCTACACTTTTATATCCAGATTATCTCCATGGAAGACGACAAAACGGTAACACGAGAGCTGGATTTTATTTAATTTCCTCCGCCCTTCGATACATCTGCTAAGTGTCAGCCGACCGGAGACTTCTCACAGCTGAGGGTGTGTTACAGTTTTATCCAGCACATTTCTCTCTCCTGGATGTCAAGGATATTCAGCACACAGAGAATTGTCTAGACCGGATACATTGTAACAAATTGTCAGCTGTGAGATATCTGTGTAAGGCTGGATTCACACCTGCGCTCATTGCCTGTTCAGGTATTCCAGCCATCATTCTGCTTAAAGAGGACCTTTCACCACTTTTGGGCACATGCAGTGTCATATACTGCCAGAAAGCCGACAGTGCGCTGAATTCAGCGCACTGTCGGCTTTCCCGATCCGTGCCCGGTGTAAAGAGCTTACGGTGCCAGTACCGTAGTGCTCTATGGTCAGAAGGGCGTTTCTGACCATTAGCCAGAGACGTCCTTCTGCCTCGCGGCGCCTATCGCGCTGTGCTGTGGAGCGGGGAGGAACGCCCTCTCCCTCCCTGATAATACTCATCTATGGACGAGCTGTGTGAGCAGAGGGAGGGGGCCTTCCTCCCCGCTCCACAGCACAGCGCGATTGGCGCCGCGAGGCAGAAGGGCGTCTCTGGCTAATGGTCAGAAACGCCCTTCTGACCATAGAGCACTACGGTACCGGCACCGTAAGCTCTTTACACCGGGCACAGATCGGGAAAGCCGACAGTGCGCTGAATTCAGCGCACTGTCGGCTTTCTGGCAGTATATAACACTGCATGTGCCCAAAAGTGGTGAAAGGTCCTCTTTAAAAAATGCAGAAAGAAAAGTCCTGCAAATCCGGGTGTTTTAAGTGGATTAAGTTTCTGTTTGTGGGGTCCCCAAATGAACCCCAAAAATGGAAACACGAACACTGGTGTGAACCTAGAGTAAGAGTTCAACCTGAGCAAAGTCAGACCCTGACCATGATGAAGAGCGGAAAAACATATCTATGAAGAAACTGCTACATTAGTGATACATAAGATATGATAGATAGATAGATAGATAGATAGATAGATAGATAGATAGATAGATAGGAGATAGATAGATAGATAGATAGATAGATAGATAGATAGGAGATAGATAGATAGATAGATAGATAGATAGATAGATAGATAGATAGATAGGAGATAGATAGATAGATAGATAGATAGATAGATAGATAGGAGATAGATAGATAGATAGATAGATAGATAGATAGGAGATAGGATATAGATAGATAGATAGATAGATAGATAGATAGATAGATAGGAGATAGATAGATAGATAGATAGATAGATAGATAGATAGATAGATAGATAGATAGGAGATAGATAGATAGATAGATAGATAGATAGATAGATAGATAGGAGATAGATAGATAGATAGATAGATAGGAGATAGATAGATAGATAGATAGATAGATAGATAGATAGATAGATAGGAGATAGATAGATAGATAGATAGATAGGAGATAGATAGATAGATAGATAGATAGATAGATAGATAGGAGATAGATAGATAGATAGATAGATAGGAGATAGATAGATAGATAGATAGATAGATAGATAGGAGATAGATAGATAGATAGATAGATAGATAGATAGATAGGAGATAGATAGATAGATAGATAGATAGATAGATAGGAGATAGATAGATAGGAGATAGATAGATAGATAGATGATAGATAGATAGATAGATAGATAGATAGATAGATAGGAGATAGATAGATAGATAGGAGATAGATAGATAGATAGATAGATAGATAGATAGATAGATAGGAGATAGATAGATAGATAGATAGATAGATAGATAGATAGATAGATAGATAGGAGATAGATAGATAGATAGATAGATAGATAGATAGATAGGAGATAGATAGATAGATAGATAGATAGATAGATAGATAGATAGGAGATAGATAGATAGATAGATAGGAGATAGATAGATAGATAGATAGATAGATAGATAGGAGATAGATAGATAGGAGATAGATAGATAGATAGGAGATAGATAGATAGACAGATAGATAGATGATAGATAGATAGATAGATAGATAGATAGATAGATAGGAGATAGATAGATAGATAGATAGATAGATAGATAGATAGGAGATAGATAGATAGATAGATAGATAGGAGATAGATAGATAGATAGATAGATAGATAGATAGATAGATAGGAGATAGATAGATAGATAGATAGATAGATAGATAGGAGATAGATAGATAGATAGATAGATAGATAGATAGATAGATAGATAGGAGATAGATAGATAGATAGATAGATAGGAGATAGATAGATAGATAGATAGATAGATAGGAGATAGATAGATAGATAGATAGATAGATAGATAGATAGATAGATAGATAGGAGATAGATAGATAGATAGATAGATAGGAGATAGATAGATAGATAGATAGATAGATAGGAGATAGATAGATAGGAGATAGATAGATAGATGATAGATAGATAGATAGATAGATAGATAGATAGGAGATAGATAGATAGATAGATAGATAGATAGGAGATAGATAGATAGATAGATAGATAGATAGGAGATAGATAGATAGATAGATAGATAGATAGATAGATAGGAGATAGATAGATAGATAGATAGATAGATAGATAGATAGATAGGAGATAGATAGATAGATAGATAGATAGGAGATAGATAGATAGATAGATAGATAGATAGATAGATAGATAGGAGATAGATAGATAGATAGATAGATAGATAGATAGATAGATAGATAGATAGGAGATAGATAGATAGGAGATAGATAGATAGATAGGAGATAGATAGATAGACAGATAGATAGATGATAGATAGATAGATAGATAGATAGGAGATAGATAGATAGATAGATAGATAGATAGATAGATAGATAGGAGATAGATAGATAGATAGATAGATAGATAGATAGATAGATAGATAGGAGATAGATAGATAGATAGATAGATAGATAGATAGGAGATAGATAGATAGATAGATAGATAGATAGATAGATAGATAGATAGATAGATAGACATGGACTGGTTTGGTGGTGACCTTCTCCTCCCAGGCATTAGAAAACAAACTACCACAAATAGAACCTCGATACACCTTCAGTAAGAAAGATCTGAGCCGAGGCCAAGACTACAGAGTCAGAGTTAAGGCGAAGTTCAAAGAGCAAACAGAAATAATCTGGAGCGAATGGAGTCCGGAGTTTGAGTTCAGAAACGGTGAGGACTTGGAGATCTGCATCTGGCCAAGATTTGTGCTCATAAGTTGTGTAATAGAGAAATGGTGACACTATATATATACTGTATATACCATCATCATCCATCTATCAAGACTCTTTTCCATCTAAGTTGGTTTACAAGTCTTTGTCAATTCATTTCTTAATATACCTTTATAATAACTCAAACTCCTCCTATAGCCCCCACCCCCACCACTGAGTCCGCTGCAGTTAGAATTTTTCCTCTAGCCCCCAGCATTCTTGAGTAATTGGTGCAATTTATTTCAGCACCCAATTAGCTATTTGGGCTCTCAACTGTCACTTGGGTGGTCTTTGGCTATCTTTTGGGCGGTCACTTGGGCGGTCTTTGCCCCGCCCACCTGACAGTGGAGAACCTCATTCATATATAAGCTGCTGAACCTAATAGAAGTGATTGCTCGGGCACCGTAAGGGCTAAGGGAAAACTCCAAGTGTGCCGGATTTCTGGTGAAGCTGAATCGCATTGGATTGACTTGGTAAAAGTGTTGTCTACTTCCTAATATTGATGGAGATCGTCAGCATGACAATGGTGGTTTCCAAAAACAAATAAATTAACAATGTAACATATACAAAATATATCAGATACATCTCCGAGGAGCCCACAAGGGGTTACCCGTCCATTTTTGCTGATACGGAGGCTCCGTTTATAGCGTTACAGCTTATGGTTGGGCTTCTTATGTTAACCCTTACAGGTAAGTGTAAGATTTGCTTTGTCTTTTTATCGTTGTCCTGACATTACTCTTGTCCTCTTGCAGATTATAACCTGACCATAGAGGAGAGATTATTGTACATCATCCCAATATCCTGCGCCGTTCTGCTACCGCTCATTGTACTCGGCTACTTCTGTATAACCAGGTGAGAGATAACTACTGCCCCATGTGCTGTATATACAGACCACTACTGCCCCATGTGCTGTATATACCAGACCATTACTGCCCCATGTGCTGTATATACCAGACCACTACTGCCCCATGTGCTGTATATACCAGACCATTACTGCCCCATGTGCTGTATATACCAGACCATTACTGCCCCATGTGCTGTATATACCAGACCACTACTGCCCCGTGTACTGTATATACCAGACCACTACTGCCCCATGTGCTGTATATACAGACCACTACTGCCCCATGTGCTGTATATACCAGACCACTACTGCCCCATGTGCTGTATATACCAGACCACTACTGCCCCGTGTACTGTATATACCAGACCATTACTGCCCCGTGTGCTGTATATACCAGACCACTACTGCCCCATGTGCTGTATATACAGACCACTACTGCCCCATGTGCTGTATACACCAGACCACTACTGCCCCATGTGCTGTATATACCAGACCATTACTGCCCCATGTGCTGTATATACCAGACCATTACTGCCCCATGTGCTGTATATACCAGACCACTACTGCCCCATGTGCTGTATATACCAGACCACTACTACCCCATGTGCTGTATATACAGACCACTACTGCCCCATGTGCTGTATATACAGACCATTACTGCCCCATGTGCTGTATATACAGACCACTACTGCCCCGTGTGCTGTATATACCAGACCACTACTGCCCCATGTGCTGTATACACCAGACCACTACTACCCCATGTGCTGTATATACCAGACCACTACTGCCGCATGTGCTGTATATACCAGACCACTACTGCCGCATGTACTGTATATACCAGACCACTACTGCCCCATGTGCTGTATATACCAGACCACTACTGCCCCATGTGCTGTATATACCAGACCACTATTGCCCCATGTGCTGTATATACAGACCACTACTTCCCCATGTGCTGTATATACCAGACCACTATTGCCCCATGTGCTGTATATACCAGACCACTACTGCCCCGTGTGCTGTATATACCAGACCACTACTGCTCCGTGTGCTGTATATACCAGACCATTACTGCCCCATGTGCTGTATATACCAGACCACTACTGCCCCATGTGCTGTATATACCAGACCACTACTGCCCCATGTGCTGTATATACCAGACCACTACTGCCCCATGTGCTGTATATACCAGACCACTACTGCCCCATGTGTTGTATATACAGACCACTACTGCCGCATGTGCTGTATATACCAGACCACTACTGCCCCATGTGCTGTATATACCAGACCACTACTGCCCCATGTGCTGTATATACAGACCACTACTGCCCCATGTGCTGTATATACCAGACCACTACTGCCCCATGTGCTGTATATACCAGACCACTACTGCCCCATGTGCTGTATATACCAGACCACTACTGCCCCATGTGCTGTATACACCAGACCATTACTGCCCCATGTGCTGTATATACCAGACCACTACTGCCCCATGTGCTGTATATACCAGACCACTACTGCCCCATGTGCTGTATACACCAGACCATTACTGCCCCATGTGCTGTATATACCAGACCACTACTGCTCCGTGTGCTGTATATACCAGACCACTACTGCCCCATGTGCTGTATATACCAGACCACTACTGCCCCATGTGCTGTATATACAGACCACTACTGCCCCATGTGCTGTATATACCAGACCACTACTGCCCCATGTGCTGTATATACCAGACCACTACTGCCCCATGTGCTGTATATACCAGACCATTACTGCCCCATGTGCTGTATATACCAGACCACTACTGCCCCGTGTGCTGTATATACCAGACCACTATTGCCCCATGTGCTGTATATACCAGACCACTACCTCCCCATGTGCTGTATATACCAGACCACTATTGCCCCATGTGCTGTATATACAGACCACTACTGCCCCATGTGCTGTATATACCAGACCACTACTGCCCCATGTGCTGTATATACCAGACCACTACTGCTCCGTGTGCTGTATATACCAGACCACTACTGCCCCGTGTGCTGTATATACCAGACCACTACCTCCCCATGTGCTGTATATACCAGACCACTATTGCCCCATGTGCTGTATATACCAGACCACTACTACCCCATGTGCTGTATATACCAGACCATTACTGCCCCATGTGCTGTATATACCAGACCACTACTGCTCCGTGTGCTGTATATACCAGACCACTACTGCCCCATGTGCTGTATATACCAGACCACTACTGCCCCATGTGCTGTATATACCAGACCACTACTGCCCCATGTGCTGTATATACCAGACCACTACTGCCCCATGTGCTGTATATACAGACCACTACTGCCCCATGTGCTGTATATACCAGACCACTACTGCTCCGTGTGCTGTATATACCAGACCACTACTGCCCCATGTGCTGTATATACCAGACCACTACTGCCCCATGTGCTGTATATACCAGACCACTACTGCCCCATGTGCTGTATATACCAGACCACTACTGCCCCATGTGCTGTATATACCAGACCACTACTACCCCATGTGCTGTATATACCAGACCATTACTGCCCCATGTGCTGTATATACCAGACCACTACTGCCCCATGTGCTGTATATACCAGACCACTACTGCCCCATGTGCTGTATATACCAGACTACTACTGCCCCATGTGCTGTATATACCAGACCACTACTGCCCCATGTGCTGTATATACCAGACCACTACTGCCCCATGTGCTGTATATACCAGACCACTACTGCCCCATGTGCTGTATATACCAGACCACTACTGCTCCGTGTGCTGTATATACCAGACCACTACTGCCGCATGTGCTGTATATACCAAACCACTACTACCCCATGTGCTGTATATACCAGACCACTACTGCCCCATGTGCTGTATATACCAGACCACTACTGCCCCATGTGCTGTATATACCAGACCACTACTGCCCCATGTGCTGTATATACCAGACCACTACTGCCCCATGTGCTGTATATACCAGACCACTACTGCCCCATGTGCTGTATATACCAGACCACTACTACCCCATGTGCTGTATATACCAGACCACTACTGCCCCATGTGCTGTATATACCAGACCACTACTGCTCCGTGTGCTGTATATACCAGACCACTACTGCCGCATGTGCTGTATATACCAGACCACTACTACCCCATGTGCTGTATATACCAGACCACTACTGCCCCATGTGCTGTATATACAGTTAGGGCCAGAAATATTTGGACAGTGACACATTTTTCGCGAGTTGGGCTCTGCATGCCACCACATTGGTTTTGAAATGAAACCTCTACAACAGAATTCCAGTGCAGATTGTAACGTTTAATTTGAAGGGTTGAACAAAAATATCTGATAGAAAATGTAGGAATTGTAGACATTTCTTTACAAATACTCCACATTTTAGGAGCTCAAAAGTAATTGGACAAATAAACATAACCCAAAAAAAAATATTTTTATTTTCAATATTTTGTTGCGAATCCTTTGGAGGCAATCACTGCCTTAAGTCTGGAACCCATGGACATCACCAAACGCTGGGTTTCCTCCTTCGTAATGCTTTGCCAGGCCTTTACAGCCGCAGCCTTCAGGTCTTGCTTGTTTGTGGGTCTTTCCGCCTTAAGTCTGGATTTGAGCAAGTGAAATGCATGCTCAATTGGGTTAAGATCTGGTGATTGACTTGGCCATTGCAGAATGTTCCACTTTTTTGCACTCATGAACTCCTGGGTAGCTTTGGCTGTATGCTTGGGGTCATTGTCCATCTGTACTATGAAGCGCCGTCCCATCAACTTGGCAGCATTTGGCTGAATCTGGGCTGAAAGTATATCCCGGTACACGTCAGAATTCATCCGGCTACTCTTGTCTGCTGTTATGTCATCAATAAATACAAGTGAGCCAGTGCCGCCATTGAAAGCCATGCATGCCCATGCCATCACGTTGCCTCCACCATGTTTTACAGAGGATGTGGTGTGCCTTGGATCATGTGCCGTTCCCTTTCTTCTCCAAACTTTTTTCTTCCCATCATTCTGGTACAGGTTGATCTTTGTCTCATCTGTCCATAGAATACTTTTCCAGAACTGAGCTGGCTTCTTGAGGTGTTTTTCAGCAAATGTAACTCTGGCCTGTCTATTTTTGGAATTGATGAATGGTTTGCATCTAGATGTGAACCCTTTGTATTTACTTTCATGGAGTCTTCTCTTTACTGTTGACTTAGAGACAGATACACCTACTTCACTGACAGTGTTCTGGACTTCAGTTGATGTTGTGAACGGGTTCTTCTTGACCAAAGAAAGTATGCGGCGATCATCCACCACTGTTGTCATCCGTGGACGCCCAGGCCTTTTTGAGTTCCCAAGCTCACCAGTCAATTCCTTTTTTCTTAGAATGTACCCGACTGTTGATTTTGCTACTCCAAGCATGTCTGCTATCTCTCTGATGGATTTTTTCTTTTTTTTTCAGCCTCAGGATGTTCTGCTTCACCTCAATTGAGAGTTCCTTTGACTGCATGTTGTCTGGTCACAGCAACAGCTTCCAAATGCAAAACCACACACCTGGAATCAACCCCAGACCTTTTAACTACTTCATTGATTACAGGTTTATGAGGGAGACGCCTTCAGAGTTAATTGCAGCCCTTAGAGTCCATTGTCCAATTACTTTTGGTCCCTTGAAAAAGAGGAGGCTATGCATTACAGAGCTATGATTCCTAAACCCTTTCTCCGATTTGGATGTGGAAACTCTCATATTGTAGCTGGGAGTGTGCACTTTCAGCCCATATTATATATATAATTGTATTTCTGAACATATTTTAGTAAACAGCTAAAATAACAAAACTTGTGTCACTGTCCAAATATTTCTGGCCCTAACTGTACAGACCACTACTGCCCCATGTGCTGTATATACCAGACCACTACTACCCCATGTGCTGTATATACCAGACCACTACTGCCCCATGTGCTGTATATACCAGACCACTACTGCCCCATGTGCTGTATATACCAGACCACTACTACCCCATGTGCTGTATATACCAGACCACTACTGCCCCATGTGCTGTATATACCAGACCACTACTGCCCCATGTGCTGTATATACCAGACCACTACTGCCCCATGTGCTGTATATACAGACCACTACTGCCCCATGTGCTGTATATACCAGACCACTACTGCCCCATGTGCTGTATATACCAGACCACTACTACCCCATGTGCTGTATATACCAGACCACTACTGCCCCATGTGCTGTATATACAAACCACTACTGCCCCATGTGCTGTATATACCAGACCACTACTGCCCCATGTGCTGTATATACCAGACCACTACTACCCCATGTGCTGTATATACCAGACCACTACTGCCCCATGTGCTGTATATACCAGACCACTACTGCCCCATGTGCTGTATATACCAGACCACTACTGCCCCATGTGCTGTATATACAGACCACTACTGCCCCATGTGCTGTATATACCAGACCACTACTACCCCATGTGCTGTATATACCAGACCACTACTGCCCCATGTGCTGTATATACCAGACCACTACTGCCCCATGTGCTGTATATACCAGACCACTACTGCCCCATGTGCTGTATATACCAGACCACTACTGCCCCATGTGCTGTATATACCAGACCACTACTGCCCCATGTGCTGTATATACCAGACCACTACTGCCCCATGTGCTGTATATACCAGACCATTACTGCCCCATGTGCTGTATATACAGACCACTACTGCCCCATGTGCTGTATATACCAGACCACTACTGCCCCGTGTGCTGTATATACCAGACCACTACTGCCCCATGTGCTGTATATACCAGACCACTACTACCCCATGTGCTGTATATACCAGACCACTACTGCCCCATGTGCTGTATATACCAGACCATTACTGCCCCATGTGCTGTATATACCAGACCACTACCTCCCCATGTGCTGTATATACCAGACCACTACTGCCCCATGTGCTGTATATACCAGACCATTACTGCCCCATGTGCTGTATATACCAGACCACTACTGCTCCATGTGCTGTATATACCAGACCACTACTGCCCCATGTGCTGTATATACCAGACCACTACTGCCCCATGTGCTGTATATACCAGACCACTACTGCCCCATGTGCTGTATATACAGACCACTACTGCCCCATGTGCTGTATATACCAGACCACTACTGCCCCATGTGCTGTATATACCAGACCACTACTGCCCCATGTGCTGTATATACCAGACCATTACTGCCCCATGTGCTGTATATACAGACCACTACTGCCCCATGTGCTGTATATACCAGACCACTACTGCCCCATGTGCTGTATATACCAGACCACTACTGCCCCATGTGCTGTATATACAGACCACTACTGCCCCATGTGCTGTATATACCAGACCACTACTGCCCCATGTGCTGTATATACCAGACCATTACTGCCCCATGTGCTGTATATACAGACCACTACTGCCCCATGTGCTGTATATACCAGACCACTACTGCCCCATGTGCTGTATATACCAGACCACTACTGCCCCATGTGCTGTATATACCAGACCACTACTGCCGCATGTGCTGTATATACCAGACCACTACTGCCCCATGTGCTGTATATACCAGACCACTACTGCCCCATGTGCTGTATATACAGACCACTACTGCCCCATGTGCTGTATATACCAGACCACTACTGCCCCATGTGCTGTATATACCAGACCATTACTGCCCCATGTGCTGTATATACAGACCACTACTGCCCCATGTGCTGTATATACCAGACCACTACTGCCCCATGTGCTGTATATACCAGACCACTACTGCCCCATGTGCTGTATATACCAGACCACTACTGCCGCATGTGCTGTATATACCAGACCACTACTGCCCCATGTGCTGTATATACCAGACCACTACTGCCCCATGTGCTGTATATACAGACCACTACTGCCCCATGTGCTGTATATACCAGACCACTACTGCCCCATGTGCTGTATATACAGACCACTACTGCCCCATGTGCTGTATATACCAGACCACTACTGCCCCATGTGCTGTATATACCAGACCACTACTGCCCCATGTGCTGTATATACCAGACCACTACTGCCGCATGTGCTGTATATACCAGACCACTACTGCCCCATGTGCTGTATATACCAGACCACTACTGCCCCATGTGCTGTATATACCAGACCACTACTGCCCCATGTGCTGTATATACCAGACCACTACTGCCCCATGTGCTGTATATACCAGAGCACTTTTACTCTTAATACTTTTCCATCTCAGACTGAATATTTTCCAGTTCCTGACATACAGGGGACGTCTCATCTGTGACAGTCAATGATCCGATCAGCTGATCACGCTCCGTCCTGGTCTGGGAGATGTACGTCCTGTACATTGTGATCCCTATATTCATTGAAAAAAAAAAAAAAACTTATTAGTTCAGGTCTCCATGGTGTCAGGCTCCCTTCTATGCAGTTCTGCCGTTACTTTTCTACATGGTATTTGTTGCCTAATTTAATTATATTTTAAGTGCAAATAAACCCCAATGTCCATCTGACTTGTAGAACCAAAGAAAACTGGTGGAATAACATTCCAGATCCTGCAAGAAGCAAACTAGCCGAGAGCAACCTGTCCCCGGTGAGTAAAGAAAGTAGCAGCCACTGCCCACCATTACAGGTACAGAGGAGTCAGAGGGTTTCCCCTCCTCTATGAAGGCTGCCGACCCCTGGTGTACACCGGCGCACCCCCACTCACATTCACCAGAAACAACAGGTCCACCAGGGGTTTGGCTGCATTCTCAGGATGGGTGGGATTGGTCTGATTGCTAAAAACATTGCAAATCAATCAAACCTGAAAGATGAAGCAGGTTCTAGAGGGTTTGTAGATACAATCAGTGGATCGGAGGAGCGCCCTGACGTAGAATACAGGAGAACAATATCTGTTATATGTAACATTTCCCAATTTTATTTTTTAGAGAAATTATGTGAAACCAGCGGCAAAGCCGGATCCTGAAAAATCCTGGTAAGTTCTGGCTTCATCTCTGGAATCTTCAGGTCATTGATGGGCCAACGTTTCTATGTTTCTAACTTTTCCTTCTTCTCACCAGGGGCAAATGTTTGGTTCAGCTGGTGAAAGACTCCAAGAAGTCCAAGTGTGAACAATTCACCAAGGAACATCCGCTCCAAGATCATCTCGTGGGAAATTATATGACAAAGATCATTTTTCAGCCGGAGGTTGTTGATATAGAAAAATATCTTCATCTGTATCCTAGAAGAGATGACACTGAATATCCGGAGGACTCCCCGGAAGATAAGGAAGAGGACATTCCTCTGATGCCCATGGATGTTTCTATTGGTAACATGTTTTGTGATATTTTATCTGACTCTCCTGTGATGGTGGATGGACTGGAACACTTTAACGTGGACAACGCATTTGGGAACTTTGGGTCGCCAATTCTAAGGGACAGCGGTCAGAAAACGTTAAGACATCTGCCACTTTCCATGGTCTCCCAAGAGTCTAGATATCAAAGTTACGATTCTAATAATTCATCGGGGGATTCAAAATCAGATGGGTCA
Source organism: Leptodactylus fuscus (assembly GCF_031893055.1). Classification (NCBI taxonomy): domain Eukaryota; kingdom Metazoa; phylum Chordata; class Amphibia; order Anura; family Leptodactylidae; genus Leptodactylus; species Leptodactylus fuscus. Next base: position 5,927,807 of record NC_134272.1, on the reverse strand, counting down.
AACCCAATTTACCTTGACCAATGTTCTCTCAGTCAAGGTGATTTTTCGCCATGTGCGCCAGTATCCAGGATCGGTGAGAGTGGATCCGAGATGTGTAATGAAGACGTATTCATGAGTTCTGGCTACAACAGCTTTGCTAGCGCTCTAACTTGTTACGGGAAGGAGCTTCCACAAGCCGCAACGCCAACATCTGATCATGGAGTAGAGACGTCCACCAGTTCCGGATATCAAAGCTTTAACCAAGCCGTTCAGCAAGGTGATACCACTTGCATTGCTTTTGACTCTGGTTATAAACCCTTTGAAAGTCTTACAAGTAGCTGCACTAGTAGTGAAGACGACGCTGGCTCAAAATAATGAAGACCCTCCATGGACTGGGGTGGTCGATGGTGGGACAGATCTGTGGGAACATACTCAGACTTCTGTTTTTTTCACCTGACAGAGATCAACTTTTATGATACAAAATATCCATTTGTTTCCGAGACCTTAGGAGATGAATAGAAGAGTTTGCAACACCAGGTTTCAGAATATAACAATGTATTATAAGAAATATAAAAATATATGTGTACGATTTTGTAAATGATAGCAATATTATTATGTTATTTATTAACGATACGAGAGCAGAGCTGGGGGGGAGGGGATTATAAGGTTTATTTTATAACTTTGCCCAATGGGGCTCTACCGGATGGACCATAAGGGACCACAGTATAGGGCAGTGATGGCGAACCTATGGCGTGACCGCGGCCTACACTGACTGCAGAGTTTGACCTCTGCCCGACGCGGGCGCGATGACGTCATCAGCGCCTGCAGTGAAAAGGAGGTGGATGCCATGGGTGAGTATGAGAGTGTGTGACTGACTGTGTGTGAGTGTGTATATGATACACTCGCTCTCTAAAAGGTTCAATATCACTGGTATAGGGGATGGGACTGATCTGTGGGGGGTCTGACCACTGGGACCTTAGGGACCATGAGAAGATTAGATCTTCTGAGAAGAATCTTCTCCTATGTGAATAGAGCAATCATGTACATGTTTGACCATTGCTCCATTGACTTCTATGAGACTGATCAGTTCCATAGAAGTCAATGGAGCAGACCACTGTTCCATTCGCCTATGGGATTCAGAAATCCCTGTTATCTTGAAGTCCCTGTGATCACGTGTCATACATGAGACAATCCTTTACACAGCAGTTCCTGGTAAGTACTTTGGTATCGTTTCCTTTTCCTATGTACAAGTAGCCGCTGGTCGGGGCGATGTTATATTACTACGTGTAAAGAATTTAAAGGGATTCTATCATTGAGAAACCCTTTTTATAATAAATACACGTAGGAATAGCCTTAAGTAAGGCCATTCTTCTCTTACCTTTATTATTCTGATCCGCGCTGTTGTTCTTGAGGAATTTCTTCTTTCTTCCTTATGCAAATGAGTTTTCTTGCAGCACCGGGGGCCTCCACGGACATGCGCAGTTGGCGCTTTTGGACAATGATACGATGGGAGTGCAAGAGAAGAGGAGAAAGGCGTTGCTGGAGTTTTAAAGCAGCACTGGGAACGCCCCCAGTGCTGCGAGAAAACTCAATACTAATGCGCCCATTCGTGTAAATACAGGGTTAAACTGCACCAGAATTTCCAAAGTGTCTGATCCTGTTTGAAAATCTGGCAGAGATTTAGATGGTCCAGTCCAGGGGTCGGCAACCTCCGGCACCCCAGCTGCGGTAAAACTACAACTCCCAGCATGCATACTGGCTCTGCTGTTCTTGGAACTCCCATGGAAGTGAATGGAGCATGCTGGGAGTTGTAGTTTCACAGCATCTGGAGTGCTGTAGGTTGCCGACCCCTGGTGTAGTCTACCTTTATACCACTTACTGGTTGGCTTAATTTCCAACAGAATTTGCCAACAATGTCCTGTATAGAGACCTCCCCAATCGTCCCTCTTAGGATTTCAACATGGCCGATCCTTTGTTCTCACGATAGATAAGTCGTCAGGTCTGCATTGGTTTACTTAGCTCTGATACTTGGCTGAATGTATATGTCTATGATGGAGCAGGGTGGTGCACCAAAAGCTACCTGACGTGTATGGCCATATTTCATATTTACCACTCTATGAGTCAGTTTCCTGGTTGTGTAATTTTTTGACAGGGTTGTCCGGTATAGAAGACTCCTTGTTGTCCCCTTCACTACAGAGACATGTATGAAGTACACAGTGCTGGGGACCGCAGTCATGATGATCCAAGACCCCCGGGAGCACCGTGGTCCCCTTTTGTTCTGCAAGTTCTTGGGGGTCAAACCCCCCACAATCAATGACGGCCTATCCTAAGGGAAAATACATTGTAAAATAATATCTCATTAGTGGTGAATGGGGCACAACACAACGGCCCCCTGACCGCACACTGTGACCCACGAGGCCACTTACAAGGTTATTATCTCTATTTGCCGTGTGCAGTACAGGCATTGTCTACAGGTAGTGTGTGAGATCTAGAGGAACAACACCCTGAATTCTCCAGAATATTGACTCAACTCATTAGCTTCCTCCACTAGAGAACACAGACAGGACTCAGCAAACATCAACATCACATCATCGTCTACATAAAAGGAGAAGCGAACACAAGTCCGTGCAATCTGCTGAGCACAGATCTACCGCTGATCTAGGATTGCTTGCAATCAAATTTGTTGACGGTTTCCAGCTGTGCTTACTGAACATGATACCCTGGTGTCAGTCTGCACGTCTCCCGAGCTCGTAAACTTCTTCCTGATCAATCAGAACTACGACAACATAACTCAGGGGGTCTTGAGCCCCTAACACAGAAGTGTCAAAACCATCTGAAGCAAACTCAAGGTGACAAGGTAAATAATAATACTCACTTGTAAATTTATTGATTGGAGTCGGAAGGAATTTTTTTCCCCTGAAATGGGGCATTTGGCATAAGCCTCATGGGGTTTTTGGCTTCCCCTGGATCAACACAGTAGGGGATTGTAGGGTTATAGGTTGGACTTGATGGGCTGATGTCTTCATCCAACCTCATCTACTATATAACTATGTAACCAGAATTAAACCACCACAGATGTTGCCCACCCATCATGGGGCCCAATAGTAAAACTTGCAGTAGGGCCCCACTCTACGACTACGACCGCCAAGAACTTGCAAAATATACAACTGTTTCACCTGCTATATGCTCATAGGGTTCCAGAACATAAAGTATTTGAACAAATTATCACCAGTAGGTGGGATATCGTCACTCCATGTAATTAGGAAGATAGAAGCCTCTCACCTCTGCCAGGTCAGTCCTCTCTGCGCCAAGCTGACGAGATGCAATAACATCGAAGCAGCTGTCCTTGGCTGAGAGACTACCTGGTAAAATCCTAACATCATTGCAAACAAAGGCCTCCGAGAAGGTCGGTATGATGTTAAAGGGAGCGCCCTCTATTGGCGTGCATGACTGAGGCTCTGTCTTCCTAATTACATCATGGAAAATAGACGTGCACATTCTCAGTGAGCGCCCTCTATTGGTGTGCATGACTGAGGCACTGGCTTCCTAATTACATCATGGAAGACAGATTTGCATATTCTCCCCATGCACCAGTAGGTGGCGATACAAGAACATCACATTGTGAGAAAACCTTGTACGCTTCCGTTACATTAGTCACCGAGTATCCATTCAGTATATACAGGTAAGAGGCGCCGTGCATTTATAGGGATGAGGCTTCATGGCCGCTTTCGGCTTGCACTATAAACCGTGTACATCTATAAAGCACTTCACACAGATAGTACAACCAATTGAGACACAGACAAGGTTATTAGACGCTTTTCCTGAGAACTTACCGTCTATGGCTGGGGTCTCACGTAGCAAAAATGCTGCAAATTAGACGCACAGTGGATGGGATCCTGGTGAATCCCATCCACACATTGCAGGAAAATATTCACCGTGATAATGATGCAATTTCAAAAAGGCGAACGTTTTTGTAAACGGAAACACCGGCATAAGTATAATTGAGCCAGAAATTATGTAGAGGAAAACGGAAACTTTCTGTGAAAAACATTGCAGAAAAAAACATAATGCATTTCTGCATTTAACAGCAACTCTCTACATGGGACAATTTACACCCCATACAAGTCACTGGAACGTTCACCCAACTTTTCTTGAAAGTGTTAAAAAGAAAGTGACTTGATTCCCAGTGTGCAAAATTTGCATCATGCAAAATGTATCACAGAGTAGAAAGGGATCAATGTCAGGGATCAGGGGAACATTTACACCCTGCCAGGGATAGTTATAGGAGGTGACGGACTAGGTGACTGCCCAGCACCCCCTGATCACACTTTAACCCCTTTCAGGCTGCAGAATATTCCAAGACAGGGAAGGTTTAATAATGAAAACAAGACAGTATAACGTGTTCTTGGGCTCTGCCGTGGATGCTTTGCTATTCTGGTCCTCTATAGTGCCCCATAGACATACATAGCGGCCTTATATACAGTCTGCTGACTCCCCCAATAAGCACATACTGTTCGCTCCCCTAATGCTTACAAAAAACCCTCTTTCCCATACTCAACTACCACCAGTCTGGGAAAGAGATACCTCTGCTCCAACACAACATTACGGGGCACCGGCCAGCTCCTCCATCAGTCTGCTATCCCGACTCAGGAGCTCCAGGGGTTTCAGGGGCCGCATGCTATAAATGTCTGACTAGTCGTGGTCAGTCTCTGGGATCCCAGCCATTTGTGTGCATCAAAGCAGACCGGCCACTGTCCCCGTACAGGTGACTGTTGTGGCCTTCTTCATTGGAGTCTATAAGAGCTATAGTCCCTAGTATGTCGCTCAGTGCATCCTGGACCTGCACCCTTACGGCACTAGATGGGAATACCTGTCCATATATTGCTGTGAACACAGGACTAGTATCCAGCAGGTTCCCGCCTTACTTCCAGCTATTTTATCTAGATCTCATTCTCGATTTATCTAACCTTCTATTTCTCACTGGAAAGGAATTAAAGGGATGAAAGAATTCAGGTCTCCTCCTACTGTACAGGGATTTTCTTATGTAGATTGTGAGCCCCCTATAGGGATATATGATATAGGGATCACAATGTACATTTTTTTCTATCAGTATGTTTTTGTAGAATGAGTGTGAATCCACACAAACACGGAGAGAACAAACAAACTCCTTGCAGATGTTGTTCCTGGCAGGATCCAAACCCAGGACTCCAGCGCTGCAAGGATGCAGTGCTAACCACTGAGCCACCGTGTTGCCCCTCCTGTACAGTGAATTTAAAGTAGACCTGTCACCTGTTCTGAGAAGCCCAATGGCATTCATCATCTGATCGGCGCCGTCATCCTGAGGGTCAGTTCACACGTGAAAACCGCCTAGCTTATTTGTGCGAGGTAAAAAACCTCGAGGAGTTTTTTTGACGCTGTTTTTTGCATTCCACGCGGTTTTTGACGAGGTTTTTGACGCGGTTTTCGCTAGGGTTTTTTTTTCCTATATGTGCTATAGAAACTGCAGGCGAAAACCGCGCGGTTTTTTACCGCGCGGTTTTCGCCTCCCATTCACTTCTATGCAATTCTTCAGGCGTTTTCCGCCTGAAGAAAGGTCATGTCGCTTCTTCAGGCGGAAAACGCTAGGAGGAAAAAAAAAGCTAGTGGTCTACATAGACCACCATGTTAAAGGAGAGGTTTTTGAAGCAAATTCCGCTGTCAAAAACCTCCCCTTTGCCCACGTGTGAACTAGCCCTGAGTATGCTAGCGTTTCATTTATCCAAATCCGTTCAGCCATTCTACAGTTAGCCCTTTTAGTGCTAATACAGATTAGGATATACTAGCCAAGTGGGCAGTAACCCCGCTTGACCTACAGAATGCAGAAAAAGCGCCCACTTGTCCAGCAGACCCTCATCTAACACTGACAGGTTTATATCTTTGGAATGGCTGAGCAATTTTCGATAAACAAAACACCAAAATGCTCAGGACGACAGGGACTGATATGACGGATAAGATCATCGGCCTGATAGAGGTGGATAAATATCTGTACTGCAATGGTTAATGTCTCCCTACTAAGGACTATGTTAAGGATTTCCTTCTTCTTGCCATTCACCGTGGCCAGCAGTTCGTATGTAAATGGAGGTGCGGGGCTTTGTGGGGCTTTGTATAAGGAAGTTTATGTTGACTCTTTGACTTGTGTATGTCTTAGACTTAAGCTTGTTTTTCGACATTGTTTTCTCTTAGATGAATGGATAAGTCACGAGCACCTTGTAGGGTAGATCTCACAAATCTGTCTACTTTCCTTCCTTACTCCGACACGTGGAGACCTCTATAGAGCTGATTCGTCCTGGTGCCGATGGCTGGAGCCACGAGGGTCTATTTAGAAGAAGTTATTCTCAATTGGGGGATTATGTTTCATTATTTCTTACCTTCTTCGTCTGAGTCTTCATGGCTATAGCCGGTTGATCCTCAGGGTGGTAAGTTCCTTCCCCAAGATGATCGACGAGACCCTCCTTGTGCTGCTTTGTATTTTCTGCTCCCCATAGTAGTCACCGAGATAAAACCAAATGTTATTCTAAAACATAAAGTGTAAATGACAAGGCTCAGTCTGTATTTGCAGAGCAGGTTGTATCTATCTATGCCAGAATAACTTAAACATATGCAACTTTTTGCCCTCTATTGAGCTGGTATAATGTTGGTGCTGGTTGGAGATTGGTCTCAGCGCTGACCCTGGGCACATGACATCATAGGAGAGCGCCAGACGCTGCGAATATCGCTGGACAACAAGCCCGACTCAAATAATAACCCCCCTGGCCGGTCTCTGGAGTGGTAACGTGTCCCTGACTTGTCTCTGTCGCTGACGGCCGGCTCCTCAATCTCATACAGCTACTAACTCTGCAAGGATGTTCAGGATGTAGGTCAGTCCTTGCAGAGTTAAACCGCTGCCAATGCCTGGCATTTTACATAGGGGTAGATGGGAAACCCACAAGAACGCCCTGCACATTGCCCAGCACCAAGTATCAAAACTGATGATCCTGTGCGAAGCCCCTTTAACATGCTGGTAAATCCAATTCTGGTGCAGGGCTGTGTAACTGTATACTAGAGGTATGAGGAATACACGAGCAGGGCGGGCAAAGATATCCCCGAAGCGAGAGGAAACGAGACTGTCAAAATCAAGGAAGAATCTGCAAGAGGCGCAGGAATAGTAGAAAGGGAACAAGCTCAGGTTCGGGGAATCAGGTAAGTGCCAGAAATGGAATAGAGATGGAGACGACCGCATTAGGGCACAGGCCCCACATAGCGAGACGGAAACGCATAGTGATATTTTTGCAGAGGTTTCCTGTGCGGACTTTTCGCCCCTATTCTCCCTATAGGGAAAGCGCCGGAGTTTCCGCAAGTATATGGGACATGCTGCCGTTTTGCATTGCAGATTTTTTTTCTGCAAGGTGTAGAGGGGATTAGCCAGAATCTCATGCACTTTGCAGGTAATGTAATCCGCTGTGTATTTGCAGTGCGGGGATTCAGTCTTCAGGAGTATTAGGGCGGGTTCACACTTACATTACGGACATGTCTTACGTGGGGATTTTGATGCAGATTTGCCGCAGTTTTCTCCCCTTGCACTTCATTGTCCAGAGTGAAAGCTGCAGCATTTCTGCTACAGATCTGCATCTATACCATGCACAGTAGTTGTGAATCCATGTATGATTATAAGTCAGTATATATCCTATATCTATGTGTGATCATTATATACAATATAAATACTGTCTATATATACAGTGACATGCAATAGTTTTAGGCAGGTGTGGAATGGAGGCGTGTGATGGATAGACATTGGGATATCTGGAGGTGATGTCGCTGGTAAAGCCCTTGTATTAGTGAGCTGACTAGTGGCGCCTCCCTAGACGATAGTGCAGTACTACATGTCCTGAACCTCTCTTTACCTGTGCCAGGATGAAGCTGTTCCTTTGCACACCAGATGAGACTGGCTCTATTATTTTTTGAGTCAACTGTATATACTTTTAACGACCCCGATGAACCTCCTATCCCCATCACAGAATGTAATTTGCATTGATTTAGATACTGTAATATCCAATGAACGCCTATCTGTATATACTATACATCAGCAAGAGAAGAGACAGATTACAAATAACCCCGCACAGTCTGATTCTGCAGTACTAGTATATATATTTAGTCAATAATAACAACACAGTATACAGTGAGCACCTAAGCTCCCCCTAGTGGTGACTGAATGCAGACAGAATTTTATCATTTCACTTGTAGTTCTACAAAGGGGTTTCGGAGTTCTGTATCAGAAACAATAAGCTGCGCCCCAATGCTCAATTTGCAGCCTGAGCGCAAGATTACGTGAGCGGAGGAATTAACCCTTTGCAGTTGCACCCATATCATGTGCTAGGATGGTACATATGTGACAACTGTAATAACTGCAAATAATTTGGGACCTAAAACAATATAGTGTCAAACCTCGGCTGTTCTATGATTACAAGACAGGATTTTACAGCTTTAATTTCTGGATTTTCTTTTAGCTTTCAGATGTGGGTGACTGATAATGGAGACCCCGACTGTCCCTCTGCCACGAGTGACCATGAGATGGTTTCCAGTGTTATTCGCCACGCTATGTGCTGGTAAGTGACGGGTTATCGGTGTCATACACCTCCAGCACATGTTACCTGTTGCAGTTCTCTCCCATTTTTTGTCAATGTTCCTGAGTTGTAATACCAGACACCGCCTGTGCACATGTATAGCGCTGCTTTGGTCAGCTGACATGTTTTACTACGCACAGACAACCCTTCAAATCCATCAGATTTGAGAAATTTCTGAATTACATGTCTCAGGGCTCTAACAATAGTGTCTTGTAGAAGGGAAAAGCATTGTGACAACTGACCGACATTCTTGATGCATGAACAGGGTACAGGGGACATCCAGACCTAGAGCTGTAGATATTCTGCCACTACATTGCACTGCAAGAGAGAAAACTTGTGGCATTTCCACGACAGAACGGCCACGTTTAGGATCTGAAAACCATCAGCATGTCTTTAAGGTTGTGCTGTTTTTACTGCCATATGAATTGAGTCCAGCACAATATGATTTACATCTGGCATTGCAGTTCAGCTCTATTGCTGCAATGCCACACACAACCTGTGGACAGGAGGGGCGCTGTGTTTGTATAGTGTGGTGCTGGGGAACTTCAGCTCTGCTCCCATAGCTCTAATAGGAGTTCAGTTCCCCCTTCACTGCTTAATCTTCTGGAGCCGGGAGGTAACTGGATCAATGGATTTGCGCTGGGGACAGATGTCGAACCTCCCACAGATCAGATACTGATAACCTATCCTGTGCTTAAGTCACCCCTATCCAAAAAGCATTTTTGGCCAGAAAACCCCTTGCAATCTTGCATTTATTTGTGTCATTTCCCCCTTTTCCAGCCCAGGAGACCCTTCACATCATGAACCTGGACTGCTACAATGACTACGTCACCGAAATGTTTTGCACTTGGAAAGCGTCTGATGCAAACAGCAACTGCAGCGCTGACTTTCTGCTGGAGTATAATCTTGAGGGCAGGTAAATTCCTTTGTGTTTCCGTAAAAGGAGGAGTCCTCGAAACAACAGTGAAGTCCCCCCCCCCAAACACACACACATACCACCAGCTAATCCGCTATAGCAGTGCAGTGACCCCGGCCAGGGCTCCATATTCCCGATACAGACACAGTAAGGCTCTATTCACATCATGTCTTTGAAATCCGTTTAACAGATGCAAAAACGGACGGCAGTGGATCAGCTTTTTTAATATTGATGTCTATGTAAACAGATGGCCGTCCGTTTGCACGCGGCTGTGTCCATTTTTGCATCTGTTAAACAGAAGTACAATAACATGACCTGAATGGAGCCAAAAAGGGGTTTTCCAAGGGTTTGATACTGATGACGAATAGACTAAGCCAAGTGAGGGGTTAAAGTCAGCGCAGCGCGAGGCAGGCGGGTACGAGGATTAACTTTTTTTACTTTGCAAATGATGGTTCTCTTTTAGGCAAATCTGCAGTCCTTTACTTGTAAGGACGGACTATGTTATAGACATTAACCTGGAACTTGGATGAATACAAGGGGCTAGCCAGACACTTTCGACTACGTAATACAAGGGCTTGCATTGTATAATTGTATAAAGCACCTGACCATTCACTATGCAAACACTAATCGCATCTTCTAACCTTACACCGGGACTGAGCTATACCAAGGAGTCATTTCTTTCATGTTGGTTATAATTTCAGAACTTCCTCGTGTGTACCGGAGAACGCGCCGCTCTCTGATTCCAGGTCCCCCAATGAATGCATCTGTTATATCAGCGCTGACTACTTTGTAGCAAATGATGTCTATTATATACAAGTCAAGTCAGGTGGAGAATCCATCCAAAATACAACAATTGTGCCAGCGGATAAAGGTAACACCCCTAACATGTCCCATAACACCGTCCTATATCCGAGCTATAGAAAGCTAGAGCTAAGCTAGAGAAACCCAACATGGACAAAACTGAATTCATTCTGTACAATTCCAAAAACCAATGGCTACGTCCACACCTTTCCCAATCGTTCAAGCCTACAATGACTAACATGGCATCATCATAACCCGTCTAGACTACTTCAACCCTCTATGTGACCTGTCATCCAATCCTACTGCCCCCGTCCGAGTCTTCTCTGTGCAACTCTTCATGCATTCCCCTCCTCTCCAATACTTGTAATATGTGTATATATATGTATCTGTGTATGAGGAGTCTCTTGGGTTTGCACCTTCTCCTTGACCCTGGTTGAACGTTACGAGAGTCCATAGAATCTGGTAATTCGTTGGGTTGACCACCATCTCCATTATCAGATGGATACAACTACTCTCCCCGTATATAGGTATATACTGACTGTTGAGGCTATAACTGTACTACATTGTATTCTACAGTTAAACCTAAAACTCCTTCCAATGTCACTATAAGACAAGGAGAAGACGAGACGCAAATAGTTTGCTGGGACAGCGGTTACACCATTGAAGACTACTTGTACCAGCAACTTACCTTTGAGGTCCAAACTAGCACCGTACAAGAACCCAAAGAGGTAACTATTGGTGTAGCATTGTTCCTAGTCCTTGCACATGACTGTAGGTCATTGTATTCTGATCCAGCACATTTTCGGAATCAATGGACTTCACAAATCTTCCAATTCCTCCCATTCATACCAGGTGAAGGTGACCACTCTGCACCAACTGGAATCCTGCCACATACTAAAGGAAAGACTTCTGAAGCGGAGACAGGACTATCGACTAAAGGTCCGATCAAAGCTAAATGGTATTGGTTATAATGGGGTGTGGAGTGAATGGAGTTCTGGAGCGGTGTGGCACAATGGTGAGGGTCATATACGTTCTACCTTGCCTTATATATCACCTGTACCTGTTATTACAGAAGGGTCTGATCACTCTTATAGAAGACGCGCTTAGCAATGTCGTCCGAGCAGTCACTAGGTCAGGACGCTTTCTACCTAATCTGTTTCCATCACAAGATCGGGAAGACATTTCTATCCATTGAAAGTAAATAATAATCTCACTAAATGACAGCAAGCAGAGATCTGGAGAATGATTCACTCTGTAAAGGGGTTGTCCTATTAAAGACACTTATCCCCTCTTCACAGGAGGTCCATTAGCTGGGTCAGTGCAACAGTGTCACCATCTCCAGGAATGTTATATAGCTTATATAGTTTAACCCAATCTTACTTTTATCTACAGATTATAATCTTCCCATCCGTTATATATTGGTAATATCCATCCCCTCGTCTGCTGCAGTCGCTATTCTATGTATTCTGATGTGCTCAGCGTCAGTGTATCAGTAAGTATCCTGCAAAGTGATCAGATAGATAGATGGGAGATAGATAGATAGAGAGAGAGAGATAGATAGATAGATAGATAGATAGATAGATAGATAGATAGATAGATAGGAGATAGATAGATAGATAGATAGATAGATAGATAGATAGATAGATAGGAGATAGATAGATAGATGATAGATAGATAGATAGATAGATAGATAGATAGATAGGAGATAGATAGATAGATAGATAGATAGATAGATAGATAGATAGGAGATAGATAGATAGATAGATAGATAGATAGATAGATAGGAGATAGATAGGAGATAGATAGATAGATAGATAGATAGATAGATAGATAGGAGATAGATAGATAGATAGATAGATAGATAGATAGATAGATGGGAGATAGATAGATAGATAGATAGATAGATAGATAGATAGATAGATAGGAGATAGATAGATAGATAGGAGATAGATATATAGATAGGAGATAGATAGATAGATAGATAGATAGATAGATAGATAGATAGATAGATAGAGAGAGATAGATAGATAGGAGATAGATAGATGATAGATAGATAGATAGATAGATGATAGATAGATAGATAGATAGATAGATAGATAGATAGATAGATAGATAGGAGATAGCTAGATAGATAGGAGATAGATAGATAGATAGATAGATAGGAGATAGATAGATAGATAGATAGATAGATAGATAGATAGATAGGAGATAGATAGATAGATAGATAGATAGATAGATAGATAGGAGATAGATAGATAGGAGATAGATAGATAGATAGATAGATAGATAGATAGATAGGAGATAGATAGATAGATAGATAGATAGATAGGAGATAGATAGATAGGAGATAGATAGATAGATAGATAGATAGATAGGAGATAGATAGATAGGAGATAGATAGATAGATAGATAGATAGGAGATAGATAGATAGATAGATAGATAGATAGATAGATAGATAGGAGATAGATAGATAGATAGATAGATAGATAGATAGGAGATAGATAGATAGATAGGAGATAGATAGATAGATAGATAGATAGATAGGAGATAGATAGATAGATAGATAGATAGATAGGAGATAGATAGATAGGAGATAGATAGATAGATAGATAGATAGATAGATAGATAGATAGGAGATAGATAGATAGATAGATAGGAGATAGATATATAGATAGGAGATAGATAGATAGATAGATAGATAGGAGATAGGAGATAGATAGATAGATAGATAGATAGATAGATAGATAGAGAGATAGATAGATAGATAGGAGATAGATAGATAGATAGATAGATAGATAGGAGATAGGTAGATAGATAGATAGGAGATAGATAGATAGATAGATAGATAGATAGATAGATAGATCGATAGATAGGAGATAGATAGATAGATAGATAGGAGATAGATAGATAGGAGACAGATAGATAGATAGATAGATAGATAGATAGAAGATAGATAGATAGATAGATAGATAGGAGATAGATAGATAGATAGATAGATGATAGATAGATAGATAGATAGATAGATAGGAGATAGATAGATAGATAGATAGATAGATAGATAGATAGGAGATAGATAGATAGATAGATAGATAGGAGATAGGTAGATAGATAGATAGATAGGAGATAGATAGATAGATAGATAGATAGATAGATAGATAGATAGATAGATAGAGATAGATAGATAGATAGATAGATAGGAGATAGATAGATAGATAGATAGATAGATAGATAGGAGATAGATAGATAGGAGATAGATAGATAGATAGATAGATAGATAGGAGATAGATAGATAGATAGATAGATAGATAGATAGATAGATGATAGATAGATAGGAGATAGATAGATAGATAGATAGATAGATAGATAGATAGATAGATAGGAGATAGATAGATAGATAGGAGATAGATAGATAGATAGATAGATAGATAGATAGATAGATAGGAGATAGATAGGAGATAGATAGATAGGAGATAGATAGATAGATAGATAGATAGATAGATAGATAGATAGGAGATAGATAGATAGATAGGAGATAGATAGATAGATAGATAGATAGATAGATAGAAGATAGATAGATAGATAGGAGATAGATAGATAGATAGATAGATAGATAGATAGATAGATAGATAGATAGATAGGAGATAGATAGATAGATAGATAGATAGATAGATAGATAGGAGATAGATAGATAGGAGATAGATATATAGATAGGAGATAGATAGATAGATAGATAGATAGATAGGAGATAGATAGATAGGAGACAGATAGATAGATAGATAGATAGATAGATAGATAGATAGATAGATAGGAGACAGATAGATAGATAGATAGATAGGAGATAGATAGATAGATAGATAGATAGGAGATAGATAGATAGATAGATAGATAGATAGATAGATAGATAGATAGATAGATAGATGTAAATCTTATCCGGCTTTCTCTCACATTTCTTCATTTCTTATATTTCTCACAGCTTTAATAAAAAATGGCTGAAATCTATCCCTGATCCTGGAAAAAGTCATCTATTATTTCCCAAGATGAATAAGTCCCAGGTCAGTTGTGAAATACTGGTGGTGAGGGACTGCTTAGCAATAGGTAGATGCTGCCTGGTACGCTGTGGATCCAGTGGGTGGCGCTGCCTGGTACGCTGTGGATCCAGTGGGTGGCGCTGCCTGGTACGCTGTGGATCCAGTAGGTGGCGCTGCCTGGTACGCTGTGGATCCAGTGGGTGGCGCTGCCTGGTACGCTGTGGATCCAGTAGGTGGCGCTGCCTGGTACGCTGTGGATCCAGTAGGTGGCGCTGCCTGGTACGCTGTGGATCCAGTAGGTGGCGCTGCCTGGTACGCTGTGGATCCAGTAGGTGGCGCTGCCTGGTACGCTGTGGATCCAGTAGGTGGCGCTGCCTGGTACGCTGTGGATCCATTAGGTGGCGCCTCCTGCTATGCTGTGGATCCATTAGGTGGCGCCTCCTGCTATGCTGTGGATCCATTAGGTGGCGCTGCTTCTGTAACGCTCAGTCTGAGGCACCACCTGCCGTATCCATGTTGCATATAGGAGAAGCATAGTCATCCTCTGCTGTAACAAATGCAACACCTGAAAATGCTGAGGCCTGGCTGTGTTTGCTGTGATAGGCTGACACGCAGAGCCATATAAATGAATGAAAAATCCGGGTACCACACTGACCAGTCATACAGTCATGTGCCAGGGGGCTTACTCTGTGTCTAAGCAGGGGATTTGGAGCTGTGTACCAGAATAAAAAACAAATCTGCATCTACTGGTAAGAAATATAGAAAATAATAATCCGAATAGAAACAACAAAACATTCATGAAGCTGGCGTTTAGTTTAAGGGTTACACTTGCTTATACCATGGGGGACATTTGCTTTAGTTCAGGCGACTCTCATTGTTTCCCCAGGTGTCTGCACTAAAGTCTGATAAGAATCCATCAGTCATGGTGAAAAGGAAGCCGGATAGAAATATTTGGTAAGTGTCCCTCTGATTTACTACAGATTGGTCTTAGTGTCCGATCCATCGTATGACAGACACTGAGTCCAGACCCCCAGACTTAGAATGTCCTCAGACAAGTCTCTCTCAGCTGTTTATTGTTTGGAATGGAAAATGAAGGTTGTATAAAATGTCACCTATAATGGAATCTACAACAAAGCCTCGGGGGTCGGGGGACACTAAAATAGCAAATACATGTGTCCGTGAGACAGAGCCGACAACTGAACAAATCGTAGGCTCTATTTCACAGTTATAGATCTACTAGCATCTTCCCGCAACTTCGTCTGCGGGTTGGAGTTGGCGCTGAGCCGTTGATATTTCAGCATTCACCGTTGGTTATGATCTGCTGTGTGCCGCCATGTCCACTCCTGCGCACTCCTGTCCCATTTGCTCCTCGCCTGTCCCCGCAGGCTTTTTACCTACTGTCTGCTCCTGGCTCCCCGCAGCCCACGGCACCCCGGGTCAACCTCCCCTCCCCCCTTTTTCTGCAGACCCCCCATCTATGGCCTCCACCTGTCAGGCACCCCCCCTCCCCCCCCAAAAAAAAAACCCTGTTTAGCCCCCTCTGCAAAATCCCCTAACTCCCCTGCTGGCACATGCACTGTCCCGCTGCAGAATGACACGGGGTACTGGCTAAGCTGGAGGCTTGGGAAGGCGCAAGACCAGTAAGCTGAGTGCGGCGTCGGGGACTGTCGCAGGCTGCTGAGGACTTCCGATGCAGCCACAAAGTGGTGGCGTCCCGGAAGACGTTGTGTACGTGGGCAATGTGCGCATGTGCCTGCAAATATGGTGTAGTTGCTGTGGCATTAGTAGGATATGTGACCCTACACGAAAGGACTATGTGCAGGAGGCGATAATATTAGTTGGCAAAGGTAAAGGGGTCCTCTGCCTATGAACCCACCTCTTAGGGTTTCTGCAAGCGCGGCTGCCATAGTAGCATTCAGTAAGTAGGATGTGCTGAGATACAGGTACTAGTGAGCTCAGAAGGTGCGGGGTCTGAGGCACAGTAGAGAAAACAGGGATAGGTCATCAGTTGGGATCCAGCACCTGGACCTGCACAAAAATACACAATCCACTGAGGGTTAGCTGAGTATTTACACAGAGATAACAGCCCTGGCCTTATCAGCTGCTGCCAAGAGCAGTGTAATATAGTATGTGAACATAAATTCATAACAGTGGTGAAACCGTGTCATTTACCGGGATAAAAAGTAGCCGATGATTTTAATCAAGGTTACAATCTATGTGCCAGATTCACATGAATATTACTCTCCCGATATCACTTCCTTCCTTCCTCTGTCTTGCTTCTTCTCAGTGCC
The DNA here is from genome assembly GCF_031893055.1 of Leptodactylus fuscus. NCBI lineage: Eukaryota > Metazoa > Chordata > Amphibia > Anura > Leptodactylidae > Leptodactylus > Leptodactylus fuscus. Next base: position 5,911,152 of record NC_134272.1, on the reverse strand, counting down.
AGCTGCTTTAAAGTTCTAATCTCCAGAAACCAAGATGAGACCGAACAGAATTCTGCAAACCTTGGAACAGCCGCTTATCAAAACCTGCCGAAACATGAAGAAGGGATAAAAAAATTCATTGTGATACCAGAGATAACCATTGTGGAGAAGCCGATAGTCATCTCTCCACTTGACGATGACATGAACTCTGTCAACGAACCGGCAGAAGATGAAGAAGCCGATGAGGCTCGAGATAACAGACTGGAATGTGACGGCATTGACAAGATGTTCCAAGAAATTCTACAAGGTGATGCATTGCTGGATGATGTGGGCAGCTCAGAGAAGCAGAACCGAATCACATTCTCCTTACTAGCAGACCTTGTACATTGCAGCTACACAAATAGAAACTTATTGGGCAACAGTTCACAGATGTTCTGCGAAGAACAAGAAGACTCCCTGGGCTATACCCCAACCATAGTCACTAGCTATACGACCGCCAAAAGCTGCAGCATCCACATGGACCATACCATCCAGGAACAGGGGTCTGATGAGCCGAGGTGTCCAGAAACCATCAGGGACAGGGGTGTTATCTACCACAAGGTGGAACCTTTTATGTACAAACCAAATACATGTAACAACATGTATCAAATGGAGCCCACCTCAAGACAAAACAAGACCATACATTCTACCGTCGCGTGTCCTCGCCTATACCTGGTCCCGGACTATCAAAGCTTTGTTACAGCAAATAAACAACCAGGAGCGAATGTAACGCGTACAAGTTATACATCTATACAATCCGGGTATAAGCCTGCCGAATATCTGTTCAGGACTAACTCACAATATCACATACGTGATGCAGAGAATCGACCCATCTTGGGTGCAATGCGAGAGGATACTGATGTCATGAGAACAGACTCAGACAATACATTGGTAGAAGGTTGTAGGGCTGACACATGGGAGGACAAGGCAATAGGAAGACATGGACCCACCTTTACAGACGATCTAGGGGATAAACCGGATCTTAATCCTAGGAGGGTTCTACAAGACGAGACTTTTCTTACCATCCCTTATGCCTTGACTTTTGACATATCTGATCACATGAGGAATCTGCATCAGTTTTCAGGACAAAAGCCCTTCCCTGTAATACAACTGTAGGAGATTTGCTGCATAGCGATTGAGGTTGGTCATTAGGCTCCCGGCTGTCATAGGAGCAGGATGGCACCGACTATTTCACCACGTGGGGCCTGTCCTGCAATGGTAACGTTAGGTGGCTTTTTTCTTTTTACTTTAGGGAGCCATTACAGATTGCAATACCCACAATCAGAGTGAACCCTGATCGTGGGCATTAGCTCCAGGTCTCCACTGTACTTCAGAGCGGCCGCCATCTTTAAACATCCGGCATCAGTGTGACTTAGGAACAGGTCTGTCTGCCGCTGATTGGGATCCCTGTTTTCTCCTCTCGCACAAGCTGCCCTTACCCTGTAGTGCTCAGGAGAAAAACTTTAAACTACTGACCCGATGGTATCGCTGCCCCACCCTCCTCCATGAAATTTACCCTGCGGTCTCTGACCAGTGTTGGCGCTGTGGTGCCGCGGAGGGTTCTCTCTTGCATATTTGGTGGGATTGTGGAGAGATTCAGCCCTTTTGGACGTCCGTGTTCTCCCTGTACGAGAAGGTCTCTGGCCGCTCTGACTCCATCCCTGCCAGTGGCTCTTCTCTCCCTTATCCCTGGCAAACTTTCTAGTGTTAGGGGCGATCTCCTGCACCACGTCCTCACGGCTGCCAGAACGGTTATCCCCCGCCACTGGCGCAGCTCCACCCCTCCCTCTCTGTTGGAATAGTCACAGGAGTTTATCCTTATTCGTAGAATGGAGTATCTGGTGGCGATTGATCTGCCCGACTCCAAGTTCGAAACCCTCTGGCGGCCGTGGGTGGTGTTCCAGGAGTCCTTGGAATTCTCCGCCCTGTTCGCCTGATCTCCTTACCATGTCTGCTCCCTGCTCTCGGCCTGTGACTGTACCTTACCCTTGTCTCTCCCCCTTCCTACTTGTGTTCGTCTAGTGTCTCTACCCCCCCTCATTGTCCCTAGTATGTGGGTCTTGCTTTGTCTCTCTCTCTATCCCCCTTTTTTTTGTTCTTTTCTCTCACTCTTTCTTTCCATTCCCTTTTCTCGTTTTGTCCTTCTTTGAATTGTTAGGTTTTCGTTGTCTCCATGAGGACTATGTTTTGCCTAAAGAGGTTTCCCCCTAGTGCCTACTTTACACTGCGGCCCTGTGTGGCCCCCCAGTTGCCTTTTGGGCTCGTTATACCCTCATCGCTTGTTTGACCTTTTTGTTTCTCTGTTTATTATTTCTTGTTTGAAAAATTCTCAATAGAAATTGATGACACCGAAAAATCCGGCATCCATTGTAGATGTTGGGAATATATTGTATATAAAATGCTAAACTGTTTCTCCCTTTAAGTCAGGAAACTGAAATCAATGTGTAATGTCACTGATAGAATGAAAGGTTCTGCGGGACTGAATACACTTTATTTTTATACATGTTTATTCTTCTCATCATTTTGAGAGTTTTGTGTTGCCAATAAGTGCGAATATTCTTCTCTACATCCAGAAGCTGAGAACCTTTGTCTGCAGCTATGGTGGAAACAGAGGAGGAATAGGCGGTGAACTTCAGCCTCGAATTCCTCTTCCCTTTCCACCGCAGCTTTCACTTGCCAATTATTCTAAGACGAATGGAAATCGGCAGCGAGATCGAGCAGGACCGTTATAGTTGTGTGAAATGCGTCCCAGTATCAGCGGTGCAATACCATGCACGGCGAATAGACAAGGAGGCAGCCGCGTGTGTCTAATGTCCGAGACCCCTTTTAAGGATAAGGTTTAACCATTCCAAGTCTGGTCCTTATTTTCGTTATAACTTTATTAAACTATGAAACGCAATAAACCTGTGAAAAGATTCTGCGCTTAAATAGAAATTGCTTCAATAGAAAAAAAATATCAAAGTAATTCTAGGAAAATGAGTAAACCCGAAGGGCCAAGAGTGGGCTATTGTAAAGAAGGAAGCGGTAGCCGCCTACCCCCACTCCTCTACCCCAGTGTCATCCTGTACAGGCACTCAGCGGTCACACGTTGGGTACAGGGGATGTATGAACAGTGATGTCACTGGTACCCAATATATGATCGGCCGCAGCGGTCCCCTGACCCGTTTTGCTTCTGGCTTGGCCAGTTCCTGCAGGGGATGAAACTGATAGGTGACTATTAGCTTCTTTTCTACAATTTACCCCATCCTTCGCCCCCCTGGGTTTTCCACTTTGGCTGAAAATCCAGTATAACGTTTGTGCAAAATATTACAAAGGTTCGCGTCACGGTTTTGTTAGGATCGTCTCGATCTGGTGGCCGCGGCTACGCTGTTTCCTCTCCTCGGTCCTGCTCTTGTCTCTCTCTGGGAGGTGGAAGGAGTTTGGGAATCTGATTGTGACAATCCTGTGAAGTATAAAATCACGTTATTAATTGTAGCCCGGCATAATGTTTCTAGAAAAAGTAAAAAAAAAAAAAAAACATAAAAAGTTGATCCTGACAACGATCCCTCTACTGTCAGGACTAGGAAATGAAACTGGAAAATGAAAAGTTCACACACTGAAGCTGCAGCGTGGTTCACAAACCCACAGTCTGCCCCACATCCCCCGAGGTTGGGGTTCGGGGGGGGGTTGGGCCTTGGGAAGGGGGTTGGTCAGGGTTCGTGGGGGGGGGAAGGGTTTGGGTCGGGGGGTTTGGATCAGGTTGGGGTCGCGGGGGTTGGAGTTAACGGTTGGTTGGGGTTGCAGGGGGGGTGGCCATGGGAAGCCGAGGTTGCGTTTCGGAGGGAGGAAGGCTGAGGTTGCGTTTGGAGGTGGGAAATGGGAGGCCAGGGTGGGCCTGGAGTCGTGTGTGGTGGGAAGGGGAGGCCGGGGTCGCGACGGCTACAGAGCAATGGGGGTGTTGAGCAGGGCAGGAACCAAGCCGCAGACACAGTCGTGGGTATTGCTAGTATATATATATATATATATGACTGAGGTTCTTGAAATGAGACAAGTGTTTGACCTTCACAGAATTGTTGTCACTACTTGTATGTCTAGCTGTAAAGTCCGAGGTATCTTCCTCCCACCCAAACCACAGAGGGTTGTAATAACCAGCACCAGTCTCCATCGCACCATATCAGTCATAAACCAACTTACTGGGAATTTCCTGTGACCAGGCTTCAGCACACTGGGGACAGCGCGGCTCATCTTGGCCTTTGAAATACTTTCCCACACAAGTCAAATGAATCTTAACACCGCAGTTATCACAGACCTGACCCTAGGAAGGAAAAGGGAGGAAACAAAGTCATTCATCAAAGTGAGAAGGATCTGGAAGACGCATCAAGAACAACAGCTATTCATCTCCATTCACAGATGTTGGATTTGATATGGATCAACTTCTTATGTGTATATATATATATGGGGTCTCTGCAATAGGAGCAGAATGTTTTTTGCCTAAAATTCGAGTAACAAATCAGTTTCAATGATATTGGTTAGTGGTGACAGGTCTGTAAATCAGCTTATATTAAAAGGTAGTTTGTTACCAGACCCCAGCGCTGCAGATAGATAGGTTACTGTCACCAGTACCAGCATATCACCCCAGCCCTGCAGATAGATAGGTTACTGTCACCAGTACCAGCATATCACCCCAGCCCTGCAGATAGATAGGTTACTGTCACCAGTACCAGCATATCACCCCAGCCCTGCAGATAGATAGGTTACTGTCACCAGACCCAGCATATCACCCCAGTCCTGCAGATAGATAGGTTACTGTCACCAGAACCAGCATATCACCCCAGCCCTGCAGATAGATAGGTTACTGTCACCAGAACCAGCATATCACCGCAGCCCTGCAGATAGATAGGATACTGTCACCAGAACCACCATATCACCCCAGCCCTGCAGATAGATAGGTTACTGTCACCAGTACCAGCATATCACCCCAGTCCTGCAGATAGATAGGTTACTGTCACCAGAACCAGCATATCACCCCAGCCCTGCAGATAGATAGGTTACTGTCACCAGACCCCAGCATATCACCCCAGCCCTGCAGATAGATAGGTTACTGCCACCAGAACCAGCATATCACCCCAGCCCTGCAGATAGATAGGTTACTGCCACCAGAACCAGCATATCACCCCAGCCCTGCAGATAGATAGGTTACTGTCACCAGTACCAGCATATCACCCCAGCCCTGCAGATAGATAGGTTACTGTCACCAGACTCCAGTATATCACCCCAGCCCTGCAGATAGATAGGTTACTGTCACCAGTACCAGCATATCACCCCAGCCCTGCAGATAGATAGGTTACTGTCACCAGAACCAGCATATCACCCCAGTCCTGCAGATAGATAGGTTACTGTCACCAGACCCAGCATATCACCCCAGCCCTGCAGATAGATAGGTTACTGTCACCAGTACCAGCATATCACCCCAGTCCTGCAGATAGATAGGTTACTGTCACCAGACCCAGCATATCACCCCAGCCCTGCAGATAGATAGGTTACTGTCACCAGACCCAGCATATCACCCCAGTCCTGCAGATAGATAGGTTACTGTCACCAGTACCAGCATATCACCCCAGCCCTGCAGATAGATAGGTTACTGTCACCAGACCCAGCATATCACCCCAGCCCTGCAGATAGATAGGTTACTGTCACCAGACCCAGCATATCACCCCAGCCCTGTAGATAGATAGGTTACTGTCACCAGACCCAGCATATCACCCCAGCCCTGCAGATAGATAGGTTACTGTCACCAGACCCAGCATATCACCCCAGTCCTACAGATAGATAGGTTAGTGTCACCAGAACCCGCATATCACCCCAGCCCTGCAGATAGGTTACTGTCACCAGAACCAGCATATCACCCCAGCCCTGCAGATAGATAGGTTACTGTCACCAGACCCAGCATATCACCCCAGCCCTGCAGACAGATAGGTTACTGTCACCAGACTCCAGTATATCACCCCAGCCCTGCAGATAGATAGGTTACTGTCACCAGAACCAGCATATCACCTCAGCCCTGCAGATAGATAGGTTACTGTCACCAGACCCAGCATATCACCCCAGCCCTGCAGACAGATAGGTTACTGTCACTTGAATTAAATGGTGTTTTCCACAACTATTTCATTATATGTCACACAGTTCACGCCTAGATTGACACATCTAGTTTTACCTGTGAAACTTAGTCAGTGTGTTAGCCTAAATTACTAGCCTCACCAGTATGCAGGATAACAATGATATAGTCCAAGCCATCAGCCCTCCCCTTTGTTAGCCCTGATACTAGTCACTAAAATCTTCCAAGCAATTACCTGAATAGCGATGTTGTGGCAGATATTACAAGCTTTGACCATGTCCTGGTAGGTGCTCTGTATATAATGTTCCATCTCCATTATGCAGCGGGTGTGCAGGCTGTACTCGCCATCTTTCTACAGATGCAGAAGGAAAACAAAGGAGAAAATAAATGTAGACATACATACAATATACACATTGAAAGAGCTGGTAAAATACCGCATGCACTAATATGTAGCAGGATATGTATCACCCATGTCATGTTATGTCATATACATCAATGGACTGGTCCTTGTTCAGTGAAGTAATACAGACAGATCAGTGGTTGTCAATAGTTGGATAAGGGGAGTGAGAAACAAAGGACTCAAATCAAACCAATGGATATTGTTCATTCTTTAACCAAATACAGAGGCCCGAGGCCATCAGACTGCTGTATATAATATAATAAGCAGCCGCCAAATAGGGAAGATCTGTTTAAAGGTCAAATAGGCATTTTAGGTCTGATAAAGTAACCAGCCATATACCATTATACAATACCTAGGTCTGGAGAAGTAAGTGCTGCATCTAGGAGAGAACAACTCACCTCAATAAGCCACTTGTCTTGCACAAAACTCTGAAGTAATTGTTCGACCTCTTTCTTCTTCATTTTCTTGGTTTGGAGTTGGTCGGCGAGGTTTAAAATGTTTGTTGAAGATGCAAAACCGTTGTCCGAGTCTATAATCAGGTCCATCTGCTCAGGAGAGAGTGTGAATAGGAAGAAACAGTGTTAGAAGTTACTTACAGCCCCGTAATACTGTGCGGCAGTGAGGAGGACCATCGTCACCATATACCAAATGCCCCGACTCCTGTTTTCCATACTGATGACCTATCTGGGCACCAGAAGCCATAGACATGGTCACAGCCAGGACAACCCCTGCTCCCATCAGAGATTTGGTACCTTGACGCCACCGCTATACAGTGGACGGAGCCTGCATCTACCTTCCATATAGCAGCAGCTCAGTCGCTCCCTATATCTATCAGCATCAGTCAGGGTTCAGGCGTCAGATTCCCACTGATCAGTTACCAATAACCCATCCAATGTGCAGGGCCCAGAACATTCCTTTATACAAGATAAACTCTGGTAAGCGGCGAAGGCCACGTTCACATTTACGCCACGTCTTTTTCGTCCAATTCCAGTATCAAAACAGCAAACCCCATTACAGTCAATGGGGTCTGCAGGTCTCCGTGTGTAAGCGTTATTTTAGTGGTTCGCCGGTCCCTTGTTCTGATCTTCTGACGGACCAGAACAACGATCAAGCGTCACTAGTATAAGAATAGTCATACAGATCTTACCGCCTTCCTAAATAACTCCAGCTCATTCTCTGCATAATCCATGGCCATTTTAGTAACTTCATTATCTGCAATGTTCACCTAATGAATAAAGAAAGACATGGGAGGTGTTACTAGACTGCAAGCAAGACTGCTCTGTACTAAAAACACTCTTGTATTAGACATACACTCCCTTTAACTGGCCTGTTTTCACCCATTTTTTGTCTTATTTTTGTCACTGCCTATCACAAGACACAGCGTTCCATTACTTTCCCATTAATGTAACCGTATAAGGGATTTTTTATAGGGCAAGCTATAGAGTTTAATGACACCAATATGGCAGATATAATGTACATCTCAGGGCGGGTTCACACCTGCGCCCGGTCTCCACTTTGCAAGTTTCCATCTTCTGCCCGAGAAGCCAGATAGGAGACGGAAACCGTCAGTCAGTTTTCAAACCCATTCATTTCAATGGGTTTGCAAAGTGACCGCCCGTGAGCGTCTTCTGGTCTCTGCGGCGAAAGCGTTTTTTATAACCGGACACAAAATCGGACATGCAGGACGTTGCCTCCAATTAAAAAAAAAAAAAAATGGAGCAGGTGGGAACCCGCCCTTGGTTTTCACTATTGTATTGGGGGGTATTTGGTAACCATTTTTGTAATGTATAGGGTTGAGCGATCGGGATCGGAAAAGATTGGATCCCGATCGGCGATCGATTAAATTTCACAATTGTGATCGGGTTCCGGTCCAGCCTAAAAAAGATCGGGAACAGTATTCCGATACCGATCGCTCAACTTATCTGCACAGATCCGCTGCCGCTCCCCGTTCTTCTCGCTCCTCTTCTTTCTCCTTTACATGCCTTCAGAGCGCCCTGAATGCCCCCACCTCCCAGGCTAGTGTTAGAGATGCTGGGAGAAGGCAGGGTTTGTGGCTTAGGAGAGCGTGGGCGAGTACTGGGAGGGGAGACGTGAGTGATGCATTCACGTCTCCCCACCCACACTCTCCTAAGTCACAACAAGCCCCGCCTACTCCCAGCATCTCTAACACTAACTTGGGAGGCGGAGGCATGCACGGCGCTCTGAAGGCATGCTTACTTCTCAAAGATTATTCTGCTGATTCTCATCTTTCATGTGTTGCAAAGATTTAAGATGCTAGCTGTAAAAGAATCTGAGCTAAAAACACAGTCGGGAATGCGCTTTTATATACAGCATGAACTGATGCGTATTAAGTTAAAATTCCTGACTGTGTCAGAAATGACATTGTGTACATAGTTGGAGGCAGACACGATGGCTACTACGTAGTGGACAGAGCAATCTGCTCCCGGCACTGTACACTGTATAGCTCTGGTGCTGTATAAGTAGATTATAAGGACTTGTATAAGATGTGTAGTAGAGTGCAATGTATCTGCCTATTAGCTGACTTGGATGGCTGCACAGTGTCATGGGCGAGAGCCCGACCTACCAGAGAGTAGTATCTTCTGCCGTCATTCTCATCTGTGCCTTTCCTAATCTGCATAAACAGGGGCTGCAAATGCTTATTGATCACAGCCACAAAGTCATCCAGCTTGTCGTGCACGTAGTGAACTGCAAGAGTTAAACACGAAACGTGGAAAGAAGAAGAAACTTTATTAATACAAATAACAATAAATAAGATATAAAATATCTCAGGAATGAAGTGTTCATGGTGAAAAAGGCCTTACATTCAGATGGGCCTTACATTCAGGAGGGCCTTACATTCAGGTGGGTCTTACATTCAGGTGGGTCTTACATTCAGGAGGGCCTTACATTCAGGAGGGCCTTACATTCAGGAGGGCCTTACATTCAGGAGGGCCTTACATTCAGGAGGGTCTTACATTCAGGAGGGCCTTACATTCAGGAGGGTCTTACATTCAGGAGGGCCTTACATTCAGGTGGGTCTTACATTCAGGAGGGCCTTACATTCAGGAGGGTCTTACATTCAGGAGGGCCTTACATTCGGATGGGCCTTACATTCGGATGGGCCTTACATTCAGGTGGGCCTTACATTCAGGTGGGCCTTACATTCGGGTGGGCCTTACATTCGGGTGGGCCTTACATTCGGGTGGGCCTTACATTCGGGTGGGCCTTACATTCGGGTGGGCCTTACATTCGAGTGGGCCTTGCATTCGGGTGGGCCTTACATTCGGGTGGGCCTTACACTCAGGTGGGCCTTACATTCGGGTGGGCCTTACATTCGGGTGGGCCTTACATTCGGGTGGGCCTTACATTCGGGTGGGCCTTACATTCAGGTGGGCCTTACATTCAGGTGGACCTTACATTCGGGTGGGCCTTACATTCGGGTGGGCCTTACATTCAGGTGGGCCTTACATTCAGGTGGGCCTTACATTCAGGTGGACCTTACATTCGGGTGGGCCTTACATTCAGGTGGGCCTTACATTTGGGGTAGGGCTTACATTCCATACATGGTGACAGACTTCTTTTAAAGGGAGTCTGCCAGCAGTACATTGGGTATAGACCTAATCCCAGGACCTTATAGAGGAGATTCTACAGTTTCCAAACATACCGATATGTATATGTTCTTCCGCTTTGGAGACTCATTTTCATATAAATTATGTTTTATTCCTATAAAAATGAAGTGGAAATTGCTTTGGGGGAGTCTTGGCCGGGCTTTCGTGACAGCCTTAGATACCCGGGCAGGGCACTGCTGCTGCTACTTCTTCCTTTTATTACCACAAAATCATCAATTTACATTAAATCGGGCGCCAAAGTTGAATATCAGAGATAGATTTGTAACCTGCAGAATCTCTTGTCATTAGGTTTATATACAATCTCCTACTGTAACAGAACAGTAACAGGGGACTGACCTTTATGTACTTCACAGCAATGTCTATGTAGTTTCCTGACATCAGAGCCTTCCATTATCCCATGGGACATAAGAACTTGGAGGAAACGTTGGTGGCTTTCATTCATGGCCATACTTCACTGTGGAATAAATAGCGCCATTGTCATAAAGAAGTAAGTATTTACTGAGAAGATCATACAATCATTTATATATAGATAAACTCAGCAGTAACCTATCTATCTGCAGGGCTGGGGTGATATGCTGGGTCTGGTGACAGTAACCTATCTATCTGCAGGGCTGGGGTGATATGCTGGGTCTGGTGACAGTAACCTATCTATCTGCAGGACTGGGGTGATATGCTGGGTCTGGTGACAGTAACCTATCTATCTGCAGGGCTGGGGTGATATGCTGGGTCTGGTGACAGTAACCTATCTATCTGCAGGGCTGGGGTGATATGCTGGTTCTGGTGACAGTAACCTATCTATCTGCAGGGCTGGGGTGATATGCTGGTTCTGGTGACAGTAACCTATCTATCTGCAGGGCTGGGGTGATATGCTGGGTCTGGTGACAGTAACCTATCTATCTGCAGGGCTGGGGTGATATGCTGGGTCTGGTGACAGTAACCTATCTATCTGCAGGGCTGGGGTGATATGCTGGTACTGGTGACAGTAACCTATCTATCTGCAGGGCTGGGGTGATATGCTGGTTCTGGTGACAGTAACCTATCTATCTGCAGGACTGGGGTGATATGCTGGGTCTGGTGACAGTAACCTATCTATCTGCAGGACTGGGGTGATATGCTGGTTCTGGTGACAGTAACCTATCTATCTGCAGGGCTGGGGTGATATGCTGGTTCTGGTGACAGTAACCTATCTATCTGCAGGGCTGGGGTGATATGCTGGTTCTGGTGACAGTAACCTATCTATCTGCGGGGCTGGGGTGATATGCTGGTTCTGGTGACAGTAACCTATCTATCTGCAGGGCTGGGGTGATATGCTGGTTCTGGTGACAGTAACCTATCTATCTGCAGGGCGGGGGGATATGCTGGTACTGGTGACAGTAACCTATCTATCTGCAGGACTGGGATGATATGCTGGTTCTGGTGACAGTAACCTATCTATCTGCAGGGCGGGGGGATATGCTGGTACTGGTGACAGTAACCTATCTATCTGCAGGGCGGGGGGATATGCTGGTACTGGTGACAGTAACCTATCTATCTGCAGGGCTGGGGTGATATGCTGGGTCTGGTGACAGTAACCTATCTATCTGCAGGGCTGGGGTGATATGCTGGTTCTGGTGACAGTAACCTATCTATCTGCAGGACTGGGGTGATATGCTGGGTCTGGTGACAGTAACCTATCTATCTGCAGGACTGGGGTGATATGCTGGTTCTGGTGACAGTAACCTATCTATCTGCAGGGCTGGGGTGATATGCTGGTTCTGGTGACAGTAACCTATCTATCTGCAGGGCTGGGGTGATATGCTGGTTCTGGTGACAGTAACCTATCTATCTGCGGGGCTGGGGTGATATGCTGGTTCTGGTGACAGTAACCTATCTATCTGCAGGGCTGGGGTGATATGCTGGTTCTGGTGACAGTAACCTATCTATCTGCAGGGCGGGGGGATATGCTGGTACTGGTGACAGTAACCTATCTATCTGCAGGACTGGGATGATATGCTGGTTCTGGTGACAGTAACCTATCTATCTGCAGGGCGGGGGGATATGCTGGTACTGGTGACAGTAACCTATCTATCTGCAGGGCGGGGGGATATGCTGGTACTGGTGACAGTAACCTATCTATCTGCAGGGCTGGGGTGATATGCTGGTTCTGGTGACAGTAACCTATCTATCTGCAGGGCTGGGGTGATATGCTGGTTCTGGTGACAGTAACCTATCTATCTGATGGCTGGGGTGATATGCTGGTTCTGGTGACAGTAACCTATCTATCTGCAGGACTGGGGTGATATGCTGGGTCTGGTGACAGTAACCTATCTATCTGCAGGGCTGGGGTGATATACTGGTTCTGGTGACAGTAACCTATCTATCTGCAGGGCTGGGGTGATATGCTGGTTCTGGTGACAGTAACCTATCTATCTGCAGGACTGGGGTGATATGCTGGGTCTGGTGACAGTAACCTATCTATCTGCAGGGCTGGGGTGATATGCTGGTTCTGGTGACAGTAACCTATCTATCTGCAGGGCTGGGGTGATATGCTGGTCCTGGTGACAGTAACCTATCTATCTGCAGGGCTGGGGTGATATGCTGGGCAGTAAGGAGCGCCCCCCTCTGACAGTACAGGGCTATATTAGGGTACAGTCGGGGGAATATTCCTCAGTCCTGTAATGACATTAGACTGTTCGGCACTTCCTTCTGACTGTAGGGAGACATTAGATTATCTCCAGCCACGGGGCCAGTACCAGGAAGGTGACAGCGCACACTGTCGATCTATAACATCGCATATACAGGACACAGGATAAGTGTGTGACCGCCGGGGACCGCCGTGATCAGCAGGACACCAGAGCATTTGTGTGACTGAGCTCCATTCACATCTATGGGGCTGCCAGGACTACCGTGTATTACTCTACAGCGCCCCCAGCCCCATAGATGTGAATGGCAGGTTGGTCACACATGTGCACTGGCGCTCCATTCACTAGGAGACCTTGGGGGGAAACTTTGGGATCCTCGTCCTCCTGATCACAGGTGGATCCAGTGAACGGACACCTATCCCCTGCCATGTGGAGACAGGATCAGCGTCCAGACATCAGAACGACCCCTTTAAAGATGGGCAGAGGCTCTTGGCCACTCAGCTGCGACCTCTTCACTATTTCACAGCGCCCCACACTATATAGTGGCCGTGTTTGGCATTGCAGCTCGGACCATTCAGGTCATGTGACCGATGAACATGACATCACGTGGTCTGTGACCGCCCAAAACCCCACAGAGCTTCAATGTAGGACTGATCTACTCATATACACATACATATACACACACACGTTTTCTCTAGTACGTACACACTGACATTCTGTAAGCTTAGACATATAACATATACAACTGCTGCTCTTCACTACACACCCCGGGCCCCAGTAACGCAGCAAGAAACCCCAGTAAGTACAGACAGTTCACACTCTACCGGCAAATGGCGGCAACGCAATCTACGAGGGAAATCAGCCTCTTCCTTAGTGCGCAGGCGTAGTGAGCAAAGTACTAGAACGCATGCGTGGATCCTCTGCGCGCAGTAAGAAGGACGGATGTAATATGTAGATCGATCACTAGATGGCGGCCTAATACCACAGACTGTACAGGCCGTTACCTAGGGAACATCTCCCGGCTCTGGGGCTGCAGCTGCTCCTTTGGACACGAGTAATGATCGGAGCAAATACAGGGGGGTATACAGGGGTATATACAGGGGGGTATACAGGGGTATACAGGGGTACACAGGGGTATATACAGGGGGGTATACAGGGGTACACAGGGGTATATACAGGGGGGTATACAGGGGTACACAGGGGTATATACAGGGGGGTATACAGGGGTATACAGGGGTACACAGGGGTATATACAGGGGGGTATACAGGGGTACACAGGGGTATATACAGGGGGGTATACAGGGGTACACAGGGGTATATACAGGGGGGTATACAGGGGTACACAGGGGTATATACAGGGGGGTATACAGGGGTATATACAGGGGGGTATACAGGGGTACACAGGGGTATATACAGGGGGGTATACAGGGGTACACAGGGGTATATACAGGGGTACACAGGGGTATATACAGAGGGATACACAGGGGTATATACAGAGGGGTACACAGGGGTATATACAGGGGGGTATACAGGGGTATACAGGGGTACACAGGGGTATATACAGGGGTACACAGGGGTATATACAGAGGGGTATACAGGGGGGTATACAGGGGTATATACAGAGGGATACACAGGGGGGTACACAGGGGTATATACAGAGGGGTACACAGGGGTATATACAGAGGGGTACACAGGGGTATATACAGAGGGGTATACAGGGGTACACAGGGGTATATACAGAGGGATACACAGGGGTATATACAGAGGGATACACAGGGGTATATACAGAGGGGTACACAGGGGTATATACAGAGGGGTACACAGGGGTATATACAGAGGGGTATACAGGGGGGTACACAGGGGTATATACAGGAGTATATACAGAGGGATACACAGGGGTATATACAGAGGGGTATACAGGGGTATATACAGAGGGGTACACAGGGGTATATACAGAGGGGTACACAGGGGTATATACAGAGGGGTACACAGGGGTATATACAGAGGGGTACACAGGGGTATATACAGAGGGGTATACAGGGGTATATACAGAGGGGTATACAGGGGTATATACAGAGGGGTATACAGGGGTATATACAGAGGGATACACAGGGGTATATACAGAGGGGTATACAGGGGTATATACAGAGGGGTACACAGGGGTATATACAGAGGGGTACACAGGGGTATATACAGAGGGGTATACAGGGGTATATACAGAGGGGTATACAGGGGTATATACAGAGGGGTACACAGGGGTATATACAGAGGGGTACACAGGGGTATATACAGAGGGGTACACAGGGGTATATACAGAGGGGTACACAGGGGTATATACAGAGGGGTACACAGGGGTATATACAGAGGGGTACACAGGGGTATATACAGAGGGGTATACAGGGGGGTACACAGGGGTATATACAGGAGTATATACAGAGGGATACACAGGGGTATATACAGAGGGGTATACAGGGGTATATACAGAGGGGTACACAGGGGTATATACAGAGGGGTACACAGGGGTATATACAGAGGGGTACACAGGGGTATATACAGAGGGGTATACAAGGGTATATACAGAGGGGTATACAGGGGTATATACAGAGGGGTATACAGGGGTATATACAGAGGGGTATACAGGGGTATATACAGAGGGATACACAGGGGTATATACAGAGGGGTATACAGGGGTATATACAGAGGGGTACACAGGGGTATATACAGAGGGGTACACAGGGGTATATACACAGGGGTACACAGGGGTATATACAGAGGGATACACAGGGGTATATACAGGGGTACACAGGGGTATATACAGAGGGGTACACAGGGGTATATACAGGGGGGTACACAGGGGTATATACAGAGGGGTACACAGGGGTATATACAGAGGGATACACAGGGGTATATACAGGGGGGTACACAGGGGTATATACAGAGGGGTACACAGGGGTATATACAGGGGTACACAGGGGTATATACAGAGGGGTACACAGGGGTATATACAGAGGGGTACACAGGGGTATATACAGAGGGGTATATACAGAGGGGTACACAGGGGTATATACAGAGGGGTACACAGGGGTGTATACAGAGGGGTACACAGGGGTATATACAGGGGTATATACAGAGGGGTATACAGGGGTATATACAGAGGGGTACACAGGGGTATATACAGAGGGGTACACAGGGGTATATACAGAGGGGTACACAGGGGTATATACAGGGGTATATACAGAGGGGTACACAGGGGTATATACAGAGGGGTACACAGGGGTATATACAGGGGTATATACAGAGGGATACACAGGGGTATATACAGAGGGGTACACAGGGGTATATACAGAGGGGTACACAGGGGTATATACAGGGGTATATACAGAGGGGTACACAGGGGTATATACAGGGGTATATACAGAGGGATACACAGGGGTATATACAGGGGTATATACAGAGGGATACACAGGGGTATATACAGAGGGGTACACAGGGGTATATACAGAGGGGTACACAGGGGTATATACAGAGGGGTACACAGGGGTATATACAGAGGGGTATATACAGAGGGGTACACAGGGGTATATACAGAGGGGTACACAGGGGTATATACAGAGGGGTACACAGGGGTATATACAGAGGGGTACACAGGGGTATATACAGAGGGGTACACAGGGGTATATACAGAGGGGTACACAGGGGTATATACAGAGGGGTACACAGGGGTATATACAGAGGGATACACAGGGGTATATACAGAGGGATACACAGGGGTATATACAGAGGGGTACACAGGGGTATATACAGAGGGGTACACAGGGGTATATACAGAGGGGTACACAGGGGTATATACAGAGGGGTACACAGGGGTATATACAGAGGGGTACACAGGGGTATATACAGAGGGGTACACAGGGGTATATACAGAGGGGTACACAGGGGTATATACAGGGGTATATACAGAGGGATACACAGGGGTATATACAGAGGGGTACACAGGGGTATATACAGAGGGGTACACGGGTATATACAGAGGGGTACACAGGGGTATATACAGAGGGATACACAGGGGTATATACAGGGGTATATACAGAGGGATACACAGGGGTATATACAGAGGGATACACAGGGGTATATACAGAGGGGTACACAGGGGTATATACAGGGGTATATACAGAGGGATACACAGGGGTATACAGAATGCACAGGAGTATATACAGAGGGATACACAGGGGTATACACAGGGGTATATACAGAGGGATACACAGGGGTATATACAGGGGTATATACAGAGGGATACACAGGGGTATACAGAATGCACAGGAGTATATACAGAGGGATACACAGGGGTATATACAGGAGAATATACAGAGGGATACACAGGGGTATATACAGGAGAATATACAGAGGGATACACAGGGGTATATACAGGAGAATATACAGAGGGATACACAGGGGTATATACAGGAGAATATACAGAGGGATACACAGGGGTATATACAGGAGAATATACAGAGGGATACACAGGGGTATATACAGGAGAATATACAGAGGGATACACAGGGGTATATACAGGAGAATATACAGAGGGATACACAGGGGTATACACAGGGGTATATACAGAGGGATACACAGGGGTATATACAGAGGGATACACAGGGGTATATACAGGGGTATATACAGAGGGATACACAGGGGTATACAGAATGCACAGGAGTATATACAGAGGGATACACAGGGGTATACAGAATGCACAGGAGTATATACAGAGGGATACACAGGGGTATATACAGAGGGATACACAGGGGTATATACAGGAGAATATACAGAGGGATACACAGGGGTATATACAGGAGAATATACAGAGGTATACACAGGGGTATATACAGAGGGATACACAGGGGTATACAGAATGCACAGGAGTATATACAGAGGGATACACAGGGGTATACACAGGGGTATATACAGAGGGATACACAGGGGTATACAGAATGCACAGGAGTATATACAGAGGGATACACAGGGGTATACACAGGGGTATATACAGAGGGATACACAGGGGTATATACAGGGGTATATACAGAGGGATACACAGGGGTATACAGAATGCACAGGAGTATATACAGAGGGATACACAGGGGTATACACAGGGGTATATACAGAGGGATACACAGGGGTATACACAGGGGTATATACAGAGGGATACACAGGGGTATATACAGAGGGATACACAGGGGTATATACAGAGGGATACACAGGGGTATATACAGAGGGATATACAGAGGGATACACAGGGGTATACACAGGGGTATATACAGAGGGATACACAGGGGTATACACAGGGGTATATACAGAGGGATACACAGGGGTATATACAGAGGGATACACAGAGGGATACAGAATGCACAGGAGTATATACAGAGGGATACACAGGGGTATATACAGAGGAATACACAGGGGTATATACAGAGGAATATACAGGGTATACACAGGAGTATATACAGAGGGATACACAGGGGTATACAGAATGCACAGGAGTATATACAGAGGAATATACAGGGGTATACACAGGGGTAAATACAGGAGTATATACGGAGATATATACAGAGGAATATAGAGGAGTATACACAGGAGTATATACAGAATGCACAGGAGTATATACAGAGGAATATACAGGGGTAAATACAGGAGTATATACAGGAGAATACACAGGGGTATATACAGGAGTATACACAGCGGTATATACAGAATACACAGAGGAATATACAGGGGTATACACAGAGGTATATACAGAGGAATATAGAGGGGTAAACACAGGAGTATATACAGAATGCACAGGAGTATACACAGAGGTATATACAGAGGAATATACAGAGTATACACAGGAGTATATACAGAATGCACAGGAGTATATACAGAGGAATATACAGGGGTATATACAGGGGTAAATACAGGAGTATATACAGGGGTAAATACAGGAGTATATACAGAGGAATATACAGGGGTAAATACAGGAGTATATACAGAGGAATATACAGAGGAATATACAGGGGTATACACAGGAGTATATACAAAGGAATATACAGAGTATACACAGGGTAAATACAGGAGTATATACAGAGGTATATACAGAAGTATATACAGGAGAATACACAGGGGTATATACAGAAAGCACAGGAGTATACACAGAAGTATATACAGGAGACTACACAGGGGTATATACAGAAGTATATACAGGAGAATACACAGGGGTATATACAGGAGAATACACAGGGGTATATACAGAAAGCACAGGAGTATACACAGAAGTATATACAGGAGACTACACAGGAGAATACACAGAGGTATATACAGGAGACTACACAGGGGTATATACAGAAGTATATACAGGAGTATACTCAGGGGTATATACAGAACACACAGGAGAATACACAGAGGTATATACAGGAGAATACACAGGGTAAATACAAAATACACAGAGGTATATATAGGATTATACACAGGGGAGCGCCGCCGGGCTGAAATCCCCTTATATACCACACAGAAGATCCCTGACATTTACAAGAACCAGAAAACGTGAGAAAATATCACACACATGGCCGCACTAACAGTTATAAGCACCGCAGAGTGTGATCATGGCACCCACATGTATCTGATCCCATACTGACATTTATTACATATGTAGGAACGGATAATACCAACATACCCCTACTGAATAATACCGCCAAATAGTGATCAAATAACACCGCCATACAGTGAGGTAAGAAAGTAATACCGCCATACAGTGATCAATAATACCATCATGTAGTAATTTGTGCTATACTGGGGCCGAGTGAACCTGAACACGCAGTAATAGCAATATTAAAGTGA
The DNA here is from genome assembly GCF_031893055.1 of Leptodactylus fuscus. Taxonomy (NCBI): domain Eukaryota; kingdom Metazoa; phylum Chordata; class Amphibia; order Anura; family Leptodactylidae; genus Leptodactylus; species Leptodactylus fuscus. Next base: position 5,891,523 of record NC_134272.1, on the reverse strand, counting down.
CACTGCATGCACACGATTGGAATAGGTCATACACGGACATCTATATAGGGCCATAGAGATGAGTGGGTCAGCGTGATAGCCGCAAAAAACATGAACAATGCACACAGTCATGTGAGTGAGGCCGAACATAGACTTTGCTGTGATCATAATTGATGCACAATGGGGTGGTTTTTACATAATTTTGCAAAAAACGGGGTATTTTCAGCTATAATTACAACAAAAATTCTGCAGTGAACACAGCCATACACTGATCAGCCATAACATTACAAACTCTGAAACGCAACGCAAGACTGCGGCTCACAGAGGTATCAGATTATATAGAAGTCTATGGAGAGGGGAATGGAGAGGAACAATGTAACGAGTTGCAGCCTGACAGTCCCAGAAGTGGCAACCCCTGAAATGTCCAAGGAACAGATTAAGTCAGAATTCTGCCAGTAATCTGCCACCAGTTGTCCAACACTATTTTGGAGCGTAGAATCTAACCCCCCCCCCCCCCCCAAGCCCCTGCAAGACAGAAGAATGTGATATTCTAAGCCTTGTTCGCCCCACCTATGACCCCAAGACCTGGTGTAATGTGGTCGGTTGTATAATAATACCGTTATAGGAAAACATGAATGGAACACATGCGATATTTTTAGATCATTTTTGAAAGTTGTGATCTATATAAAGAATGAAGAGGAAACGTAAAACCTCTGGAGGGGAACAAATGTAAAATACACAACCCACAGACGTACAAGTGACTGGGGTGGGCTTGCTGATAGCATATCCAGATGTTATAGTAAAAGGTTCCTGCAATCAGTAATGTATCTTATACACTTCTATAGTAATCTGCAAGATAACCAGCATGCTGCAAGCCAGGGGGTGGAGGAACATATATATACTGTATATACTGTATATAGTAACCAAAACTGCCCGGTAGTGGTAAGGGGTTCAGACGTTACATGGATTAGTGGCCCTGTGAGTGGAGTGTCCTGAGACCCCACAATAAAATACCAGATGTTTACTAAAAGGTTGAGACAACAGGCTTGGTGGTTACAAAAAACTTACAAGAGGCAACAGGCTTAGTGGTTACAAGGATCTTATAAGTGGCAGCATGTTTAGTGGTTACAAGGATCTTACAAGGGACAAAAGGCTTAGTGGTTACAAGGATCTTACAAGTGGCAACAAGCTTAGTGGTTACAAGGATCTTAGAAGAGGCAACAGGCTTAGTGGTTACAAGGATTTTACAAGTGGCAACAGGCTTAGTGGTTACAAGGATCTTACAAGTGGCAACAGGCTTAGTGGTTACAAGGATCTTAGAAGAGGCAACAGGCTTAGTGGTTACAAGGATCTTACAAATGGCAACAGGCTCAGTGGCTAAACGATCTTACAAGAGGCAACAGGCTTAGTGGTTACAAGGATCTTACAAGGGACAAAAGGCTTAGTGGTTACAAGGATCTTACAAGAGGCAACAGACTTAGTGGTTACAAGGATCTTACAAGAGTCAACAGGCTTAGTGGTTACAAGGATCTTACAAGAGGCAACAGGCTTGAGGGCTGCAAGGATCTTACAAGAGGCAACAGGCTCAGTGGTTACAAGGATCTAACAAGAGGCAACAGGCTCAGTGGTTACAAGGATCTTACAAGAGGCAATAGGCTCAGTGGTTACAAGGATCTTACAAGAGGCAGCAGGCTTAGTGGTTACAAGGATCTGGTATGTTGACACATTTGCTTTTATGTGGTGTAACTCTAGTCCTGGTCACATTCAGGTCATCTGATTTCAAGGGAATTGGTCTCATCCCAGTCACCATCGTGTTTCTATGATCTCACGAGGGCCTCAACTCCCAGCCTGACGGTGAATTTGCAAGAACAGAAATTGAAACATTCCTCCATGATACGGCTGCACAGAGGCTTGTGACTAAAAACACAACTCAACACGACCAACAACTTAAAAGTTCCCTTTTGGAGGGAAATGTGATTGTCTTAGAGAACAACGTCTAGTAACAGTTCTCACACGGCATCAGAAGACAGGAGATGAAAATGATTGGACCTCAGCGCCGGTCAGATATCACAAGCACGCCAGGGCCGTTGTGGATTATCCCCTGAATGAGATGGTTTTGTCTTCCTGTTACAAAGATTGATGGGAATCCCGTCCTGTAACGAGAGGTAAGACGTCTCCAACTGTGAACCTAAGGAGATCTCAGTAAGATGCATCAAGACAACAGCTAAGAAGCGACAAAGTCAGCTCTGCTACATGTCTATGATATTGCTTTATTAGCGGCTTTGTAGGTTTTTGGCATTGAAGTCCCTTAAAGATGCGACAATGTATTTCTTTTTGTCATTTTGTTTGTAATTGTTGCATTTCTTGAGCCTTGACGTTTTACATTCGCACCCAGACATATAGAGGCTTGTTTTTTGTGGGATGAGTGACATTATTTAATGGCACTGCACATGCAGCATAACGTATGGCAGAACTTTTATTATATATCAGTTTTTATGTTGTTCACCATTTTTATAAATGACGCAATCACTTGATTTTCTGGGTCAGTTTGATCACGGCCATACTAAATTTGTAAGAAAAAAGTTTTTTGAGAACGTCCAGTTCCGAAACGCGTAGGCGTTTTTTTTAGGGGGTTTTTTGTTTTTTGTCTATTTTTGTATGTACTCTTGAAATAAAGATTTAATTTTATCATATACCTTTGGAGAAGTCGCCGGCTTGTGTTCGTTGTTCTGCTACTACAATACTAAATTTGTATAGTTTTTTTTTTTTTTCCCAAAATTTTGTGCAATAGACCACAATAGAATATTTTTGTGCACTCTGAGGCCCATAAGATTTTTATTTTGGGGTTGTTTTTTTTTTTGCAAGATTTCTTGGTACGATTTTAGATGTGAATCTTCTGGGCTCCTTTTTAGCAATGTCATTACATTTTGAAGGCGTTTGCAAAAATAACCTTTATTTTATAGTTGGGCTTACAAAGGCAGAGATACAAATTTCCAATAGTTTTCTATTTCATAGTAAAGAATTTTTTTTATCATCAAAATATTTTTTACTTGGATTTTTATTTTTATACTTCAAACACGTATTAGAGGCGATGCAAAGGTGCAGTCCCCTGATCTCTGCTTTGCAGGGGGCTGAATTTCACTGCAGTGGAGTTTGCCTGTCTGCTAGTATTTTACTGATAGGCAACCTATTAGGTTTTGCCTATGGCAGGGAAAATTAGGTTTTTATCTAGAGAGGAGTGAGGGTATTTGTTAGGATGCATGCACATGAATGTGTGTGCAAAAAAACACAAGAAAATGTACATGTAATAATACATGGTTGTATGTATGAAGCCATAAGAATCCGTACACTGGCAAAGCACGCAGCCATGTGCATGTAGCCTGACCCATCGTTCACATCTGCATTGGTATTCTGTCTGTCTGATCCCCCCAAACGGACTACCAAACGAAATTGCAAACGGTGTGCAGTAAAAGCACATGGACCCCATAAACTATAATGGGGTCCATGCGCTTGCTGCCATAAATCCGCAGGGATCATGTGGACAGGAAAGTAGTTCACAATCTACATTCCTGTCCCCATGATTCATGCAGGCAGCGTACAGCAAGCACATGGACTACATTATAGTCTATGGGGTCCGTGTGCTTTCATTGCACAGCGTGTGCAGTTGCATTCAGTATTCCATTCAGGGGGTCCCCATGCAGACGGAATACCAATGCAGATGTGAATGAGGGGTTAGATCCCCTATTTTCATGGCAACCCATTAGCATCAATGCATGGTCACAGACAATCCCTCTCCCTTTCCTAAGGGGTTAAATGCCTGAGAATCGACTTGGCTCCAATTCTGGCGCTGCAGTAGGGTGCCCTCTGCTAATGTTGGTGGCTTGTGTTAGACTAAGACCCCACATTTTAGGCTACTTTGGAAAAAACTGCTGCAGTTTACAGCACCTGCAAAGTGATATTTGGGTAATCTAATACATACATGGTGGGAAAAAAATGAGGTGCGTTTTTGAAAAATGCAGCATATCAATTTTAGCTGCAAGCGTTTTCCCTATAGATTTAGGTTAAGGTCCCACATACTAAAGCACAGCTAAGAAATGCAGCAGAAAAAAAACTTATTAAATCTATAGCGAAAACTCTTGCTTTTCCACAGCTAGAATTGACACGTTGCATTTATCGAAAACGCATGGATTTTAGTAAACACAGTTATTCTGCAGAATTTTGGATGAGATTAAACAAACTCTCATTCGCTTTGCCGGTCCTGTAAAACGCAGCATTCTCGCAAGGTGGGGCCTTAGGCTTAATAAGGGAAGAGAAACAGAAAGTACGGATCTAAGAAAGTGGATTTATGAAGTGATGGAAAGTTATGCACTGGTTACAATTTGTTACGGTTGTTTCCAAAATTTGTTTGCTGTAATTGTTTGGGAAACTTCATCGATTAAAAATCAGAATGGCACAGGACAACTTTGTATCCCGGACCCTGATTTTTCTTTTATGGTCATGTGATCAGGTGCCCGGATCTTTACAGTCCTCGGAGCTGCTTCTTGTAGGGGCCGTGCACACGTGTGATTATCACATGGTTTTTATCTACTAGAACTATGAAGAATACATTCAGTGACTACAAGCACAGATCTTACGAACCTAAAGGGCATGCATACCCTTAGATAATGATTTTTACATATGTTAGTGGTTACACAATGTTGCACGAAGTTTCAGACTGCAATCTGTAATCTTGCATTCATTTTCAGACCCTGTCAGAGGCATCTCACCACCTGCTCTAAGTTTCAGACTTTTCTCAAGTGTGCACCACTGCTTAGTAACACATGTTAGATAGATGGTGCTATGGAAGTGTCGCTTAGGCTAATGCCCGGTTCACACATGCTGATGTGTTCCATCTGTAAGAGTCCGCGTGAGGACCCCTGCGGACGGAACACAAGCGCAACTGCAAGAACTGTGCAGTTTAAGTGCACGGGCCCCATAGACTATAATGGGGTCTGTGTGCTTGCCGCACACAGCCCGCATGAATGATTTGTGCAGGCAGTGCGCGGCAAGCACAAGGATCCCATTATAGTCTATGGGCCCGTGCGCTTGAACTGCACAGCGCTTGCAGTTGCGCTTGTGTTCCGTCTGCAGGGGCCTCATGCGGACTCTTACAGACGGAACACATCAGCATATGTGAACCAAGCCTAAGGCCCCACATAGCAAAATTCAGCTAATTTAAGTGCAACACATTTTTTTTGCAGCTTTTCTTATTGTACTTTTGCTGAGTTTTTCTCTGAGAATTTTCTTCCCTTATTAAAGCTATACGGAAAACGCTAGTAATTTCAGGTATAATTGACACGCTGAAACATAAACCATGGTCAACACCCAGAAAAATACGAGGATTACCAAAATGAAAGGAAAAGAATATCAGAAGTGTAGACCATGGTCAAATCCAGGGAGTCCAAGACAAAGCCAAATCAGCAGTAATGCAAAATCAGCAAAATAGGGAAAGGTTCTGAGAACATAGAGCCTAGAAAAGTAATGTAATCACAGGCACCGGAGTAAGGAAAGTGTCAGGTTAAAATACCCCCGGATATTAAACCAGGGCCCTGATTTCTCTGCACCTCAAAACTCTAATTGCCTGAACAGACCCAGCCAAAGTTTGACTGCTCAGCATAGCAACCATAAAGCAACAGTAATGAGGCAAATGCAGATGCTGTAGAGAAGAGAAGCAGAAGAGAATGACAACTGCTAGAAGTAGGATCATAGATATTTAGATTCCTGACACATGGTCTCTAATGCTGAGGTGTGTGTCTTCCCCTGCAAAGTCCGCCATGCCATGGGTGCTCTCCTATGTGATTCACCCCTTCCCTCTGCTGCGGGTTGTGTGCTCTCCCATCTACTAACACAGATTCTTGCAGCCTGTGTGATCTGCCCTCCCTGAATACTTGGATGCTTACAAGGGATGTGTTCAGCCTCCTCCCCTTCCTGCTGCTATAATGGTTAGCACTTCTGGTAAATACAAAGGGAAGAAGAAAAAGATGTGACCAATAAACTGCTGAGTGGGGCATTGTGCTAATATAATTGATGGGTACGCTTTGTTGCACTATTTATATGGCACTTTCTGCAGGTACTGTTTATAGTGCTCGATCTACCGCCAGTGTTCATAAGGGGGCCTTGTTTCTGGGGCTGTAAAACACATTTGGAACCACGGACCATAACTCCTTTGTCCGTTCACTGTATTATTTTTTACTATTATTATCATACTCAGGATATAACATTGCACGTTGCACAATGAGAATTTGTTTGACTTTATTGGGACTCTCCGGGGCTGCCTTGAAATGAATCTCTTGCCCCCAGTGAGAATCTTCGAGAAGAGACGACCCGGCCATAAGAGTCACTTGTGACAAACACTTTACAAGTTATTTTCTATTTATCTCTATGAGTTATTTTTGGCCAGGGGCTTTCTTTGTGCAAACCACAGCTCCATGTTCCTCTTCAGCTCTAGTTTGCTGGGTGACATCTGTGTTTGGAAGCTGGAGGTCATAGTAGTTGTACAAATAGTCATATAAGATTGTTCTATATCTGATAGAAGAGGGCAAGTCATTGGTCCAGATGGGAATGTTATATTTTATATTAATAGAGTTGATTCGAATACTAGATTTGAATACCTCGCTCCATAGGAATGCATGGGAGCGGCCGGCGCTTCACCCCTTGCGGTATGGCCGCTCCCATGCTCCACCCCTTGCGGTACGGCCGCTCCCATGCATTCCTATGGGAGCGGAGGTATTTGAAACTATTCGAATCTAGTATTCGAATCATCTCTAATTTTAACCCTTTCTTGCACCACATAATAAGTGAATGGTTAGACAGAGGTTACACGCCACCCTATTGCTGCCTCCATAATGCCATTGCAGAGTACCCATAGTTTCCTAACAATGGCCTCCAGATATGACATCCCTATATAACCTATTTAAATTAAAACCCCAAACAACAGAATACGACACAAAAAAAAAACCCCTACAGCTCATCCCGCAAAAAACAAGCTCTTTTTTTAAGTGTTGAGAGTGGTGTCAACAGAACAAAATTTGCAAATTCTGGCACAAAATTTGGGACTTGTACACCAATTTTTGGGTTTTGTTTTTTAGGGCAATATTTATATTGTATATAGAACATATTAAAGGGGTTGAGCACTTTCAGATCAATATTGGTCTGGACATGGCCGATCCCTTTAACATGTCCTACAATATGTCCTACTAATATCCTATCCTACTAAAAAGTTTGTGTGTTTGGATGTTTGTTCCTCAATCACTGAAAAACAGCTGAACAGATTTGCCTGAAATTTGCCACATACATAGATAGGAACCCCGATTAAAACATAGGCTACTTTTTATCCCGGGAAATTACGTCCCTACACGACCGCTATGAAGGAATTTAGGTTCACACAACACTAAAGGACCTGTGATGATGTCATCACAGGTCCTTGAGCCGTTCTCTGATAGGATCAGGCTATGTGGTGGATGGAGCTATATTGGATGAAGCTGGACAGTCTGAAAGCTGAAGAAAATGGAGTCTCATGGAAAATCAGGAGACTACAGAACATGCAGGCTGTGTTTGGACAAGGGAAGTATATTGGGTGTAGAGTTTCAGTGAGTATGATGGGGAATGTGTTGTTCTGCCTTTGATGGGGGAGAGGGGAGAACTGTGGCACATTTCAGCAACATCCGTTCAGCCGTTTGTAACATAGAAGCTGCTCAGACACTCTCACACAAGACAACCCCTGTAATACAAATTGCCAGATGTAGCAGAGCTGAGACAGCACAGTAGCAGTTTGTGTGCATAACACAAGGCCATGTGCTGTTCGGCTCTGCTGGGGGGGAGGCGAACTGTGTCAAAGTTCAGCAGCAGCCATTCAGCCGTGTCTAACACAGACGCGGCTAGGACACTCACACAATACAACCCCTCTAATCCAAATTGCCAGATGTAGCAGAGCTGAGGCAGCGCGGTAGCACAGCTTGCTCTGCTCTCCATAGAGATGTACATACAGCTGGGTCTGCTGTGCATATCCACAGATGTAGCAGAGCCGAGACGCGGACACAGGCGGATCATCGCCATCTGCATTTTGCTAAATATAATAAGTGGCTCAGAAGCGGGCAGAAGCTAGTACGATATAAACACTACCATGAAAACAAAACCCAAAACGTCTCAGTGTTGCTGTCCGTAGACACCTTTCCCCTAAAGAATAAATTACACTCACACATTATCATTTTATCAACCTCAAAATTGTGTCATTAAAAAATCCAGCGGGTCCCACAAAAACCCCTCGTACAGAAAGATAACAAAGTGATTAAAAAAAATCTAAGTCTGACTTGAAAGACAATGAGTAACATTGCGAGCGTCCTGGGTTATTATTCTGAGTAATTGGGACATTAGATCTCTTGCACTTTGTCACCCACTATTTTCACAGCCACACAGAGAGAAGCCGTCTGTATATTCCCCTCCCCCATCACCACATCCTTGCGAGGGGTATTTGTCACACACTGCGCTCCTCTGCGTAAAACTTCAGATCACAATCATCTGCCTGTACGTAAAGACTCCACTGAGCACAGACTATGAACCCCCTAGAGGATTCACCATAGAAGACACAATGGGCAACTAAATCAAGGTAATTCAGATTTGTCCAACCCCCCCCCCCCCCTCGTCTCCGGATTTGTATATTGGCGTTATTAATTTGCATACAACCAGATTCGGAATTAATTCATGAGTGTTTTACAGAAGTTCTAGAATGTTTTTTGGACATTTGTGAAATTTGTAACTTACTTTTGTATCCATTCACCTAAAGAATCGACTTATAAATATTGGCATAAAATAATTGGAAACACTGTCATCGGGTATACAATGTTATATACCAAGGCAAGCGGGTCTTGTAAATGTTCTCATGTCAGCCACATGCTTTGTGAAGTAATTGTATGCATACGGTTTTAGGATTACCCCTCGTTCACATCTGCGTTGGTATTCCATTCGGGAGAGTCCGCATGGGAACCCCGACCCCCGAATGGAATACCAAACGCATTTGCAAGTGGTGTGCAGTTAAAGTACATGGACCCTTTAGACTATAATGGGGTCCGTGTGCTTGCCACAAGATCTCTGCAGTGTACATGTGGAGAGGTAAGTACAATCTCATGGCAAGCACATGGACTCCATTATAATCTATGGCAGGGGTCTCAAACTCAATTTACCCGGGGGCCGCTGGAGGTAGAGTCTGGGTGAGGCTGGGCCGCATCAGGTTTTCCCCCAAAATTTTTCTTTTCTAAAAGTCGCCATATATTCTGACAGTCGTAACTTTTATATACTTCCATGTACGGGGATGCATAGGGAGTCTTTTTTTTTGCGGGTCGGGGTGTACTTTTTAGATTTGTAGAGCGGGCTTTTTCGGACAAGGTGATACCTAATGTGTGTCTTTCACAGTATGCAACTACTTTTAGATGTGTTCTATGTGTTCTAGGGAAGGGGGAGTGATTTGAATTTTTAAAACTTTTTTTTATTTTTTTTTACTTTTTCAAATTTCTTTTTGCATTTATTGGACCCCCTATGGGTCTTGAACCCCAGGGGGTCTGATCACTAATGCAATGCATTACAATGCTAATGCATTGCAATACATTGCAAAAAATTGTCATTTCTTTTGCAGGCTGCATAGAACAGCCTGCAAAAGAAAATCACTGCAGACTGGCCAGGGAACCTTTACAAGGCTCCCGGCTGTCATGCCAACGTGATGTCGGCCCTGGAGCATGCTCCAGGCGCCAGCGATCACCGGCAAAATGGCCTAGGTGCCTGAGAGGTTAATGCCTTCTATCGGTGCGGGCATCGACAGGAGGCATTAGCGCTGGGTGTCTACTGTGACGGTAGACACCTGGCAGCTATTGCGGCCGTCTGACTCCCGGGTTGGCCGCTATAGTTAAACACCCGGCGCCCGCCGTGGGCCGCAAAATATCGTCCTGAGGGCCACAGTTGGCCCATGGGCCGCGAGTTTGAGATCCCTGATCTATGGGGTCCGTGTGCTTTTACTACACACCGCTTGCAAATGTGTTCGGTATTCCGTTCGCGGGGTCCCCATGCTGACTTCCCGAATGGATTACCAAATGCAGATGTGAACAAGGGGTAACACATATAGAACCAGAAGGAATTTTATATTTTTAGACTTGATCCAATTTTTTATTGTTGAAATTGACAAAAGAGTAGAATTCATCAACGTGCGGCATCTTTAAGTCATTCCTGCACATCGATATTTGCTACAAATGTTTCAAAATGTTGCACGACGTAAATAAATTTGTCGCATCTTTAAATACGTCTACCGATGTTTCTCCTGTTTATTCCCACCGCCTTAGGCTAAGGCCCCACACAGCGAAATGCAGCAAAACAAAAACACTGCGGGAAAAAAATGCAGCAGGAACACATTGCATATGCAGACTTTCTGCCCCTTTTTTAACCCATATGGAAAATGCCAGCGTTTCTACAAATATAATTGTTGTAATTTAGAATTGTATATCATTGTATAAATGTTTTTAGGGAATTACTAAATTTGCTAAATTTTGGGTGGGGGAATTAGTAATAGAATTTGCTAAATTTCAAGAATATGGATTGTAACTATAAAATAGTATTCCTGGCTCTAATTTCTGGCAGAAATCGTTAATAAATGTGACCCACAGCAAATAAGAAAGGCAATTGATAAGACAAGTATTTCCTCTCAGTGTAAGAGAAACAGACGTACAGCGAGATTATATTCAGGAGATGCTGGGAATGATAAATTAGGAGAAAATGGTAAAAAATAAGAAAGGAACAAGGAACAAGCGTGAGAAGGAAATGGCTACAAAGTTGCTTAGTAGACAATTGTGAGTGCGGACGTTGCCCTGCCTGGACATCAGTGTACTAACCCCTAGATATGATACATAGTCTCGTCGATGTAATATTGAATATGGTGGTATGGGGGGGGGGGGGTCCGGCATCGGCTGGTTATGTCACTACAAGCAAACAATACATTCTGTGGATGGCAAGAATTGAGTAATGAGTTGACTTGGGATGAACTGGTAGGAATGTCATAACCACAAGATATATCTCAAATCTCATATTAGGTTTACATGACGGGGTTATACATGTGTGCAGTCTATCTGCAGCAGAATAGACGGACTTTTTGTTTCCAATGGCCTATATCCTCTGCAATGTGGACAAAAATAGCACATGACCAAAAAAATAAAGAGCCACGTGCAGGCCCATAGTTGAATCCCCCAGTAGGCCTCAGAGCCCGGGGGGCCCAGCTCACCCTGGCATGGCAAAGGACACTCATTGCATTTTATACAGGTTCTCACCTCCAGTTTATTTTTATATATTACTAGCTTCTGCCCACAACTTTGTCTGCAGGTTGTTGTTGGCGATGAGCCGCTTATATTTAGCAAAATGCGGATGGTGATGATCCGCCTGCATCCGCGTCTCGGCTCTGCTACATCTGTGGATATGCGAGTAAAATCTCCATAGTGGAGTATAATCTCCATAGTAGAATATAATCCCCATAGTAGAGTATAATCTCCATAGTAGAGTATAATCCCCATAGTAGAATATAATCCCCATAGTAGAATATAATCCCCATAGTAGAGTATAATCTCCATAGTAGAGTATAATCTCCATAGTAGAGTATAATCCCCATAGTAGAGTATAATCTCCATAGTAGAGTATAATCTCCATAGTAGAGTATAATCTCCATAGTAGAGTATAATCCCTATAGTAGAATATAATCTCCATAGTAGAGTATAATCTCCATAGTAGAATATAATCTCCATAGTAGAGTATAATCTCCATAGTAGAATATAATCTCCATAGTAGAATATAATCTCCATAGTAGAGTATAATCTCCATAGTAGAATATAATCTCCATAGTAGAGTATAATCTCCATAGTAGAGTATAATCCCCATAGTAGAGTATAATCCCCATAGTAGAATATAATCTCCATAGTAGAGTATAATCTCCATAGTAGAATATAATCTCCATAGTAGAGTATAATCTCCATAGTAGAGTATAATCTCCATAGTAGAATATAATCTCCATAGTAGAATATAATCTCCATAGTAGAGTATAATCTCCATAGTAGAGTATAATCTCCATAGTAGAGTATAATCTCCATAGTAGAGTATAATCCCTATAGTAGAATATAATCTCCATAGTAGAGTATAATCCCTATAGTAGAATATAATCTCCATAGTAGAGTATAATCCCTATAGTAGAGTATAATCCCTATAGTAGAATATAATCTCCATAGTGGAGTATAATCTCCATAGTAGAGTATAATCTCCATAGTAGAGTATAATCTCCATAGTAGAGTATAATCCCCATAGTAGAATATAATCTCCATAGTAGAGTATAATCTCCATAGTAGAATATAATCTCCATAGTAGAGTATAATCTCCATAGTAGAGTATAATCTCCATAATAGAGTATAATCTCCATAGTAGAGTATAATCCCCATAGTAGAATATAATCCCCATAGTAGAGTATAATCTCCATAGTAGAATATAATCCCTATAGTAGAGTATAATCCCCATAGTAGAATATAATCCCCATAGTAGAGTATAAACCCCATAGTAGAATATAATCTCCATAGTAGAGTATAATCTCCATAGTAGAGTATAATCCCCATAGTAGAGTATAATCCCCATAGTAGAATATAATCTCCATAGTAGAGTATAATCTCCATAGTAGAGTATAATCCCCATAGTAGAGTATAATCCCCATAGTAGAGTATAATCTCCATAGTAGAGTATAATCCCCATAGTAGAATATAATCTCCATAGTAGAGTATAATCTCCATAGTAGAGTATAATCCCCATAGTAGAATATAATCTCCATAGTAGAGTATAATCTCCATAGTAGAGTATAATCTCCATAGTAGAGTATAATCTCCATAGTAGAGTATAATCCCCATAGTAGAGTATAATCCCCATAGTAGAATATAATCCCCATAGTAGAGTATAATCCCCATAGTAGAATATAATCCCCATAGTAGAATATAATCCCTATAGTGGAGTATAATATCCATAGTAGAATATAATCTCCATAGTAGAGTATAATCCCCATAGTAGAGTATAATCCCCATAGTAGAATATAATCCCCATAGTAGAGTATAATCCCCATAGTAGAATATAATCTCCATAGTAGAGTATAATCTCCATAGTAGAGTATAATCCCCATAGTAGAGTATAATCCCCATAGTAGAATATAATCTCCATAGTAGAGTATAATCTCCATAGTAGAGTATAATCCCCATAGTAGAGTATAATCCCCATAGTAGAATATAATCTCCATAGTAGAGTATAATCTCCATAGTAGAGTATAATCCCCATAGTAGAATATAATCTCCATAGTAGAGTATAATCTCCATAGTAGAGTATAATCTCCATAGTAGAATATAATCTCCATAGTAGAGTATAATCTCCATAGTAGAGTATAATCTCCATAGTAGAATATAATCTCCATAGTAGAGTATAATCTCCATAGTAGAATATAATCCCCATAGTAGAATATAATCTCCATAGTAGAGTATAAACCCCATAGTAGAATATAATCTCCATAGTAGAGTATAATCTCCATAGTAGAGTATAATCCCCATAGTAGAGTATAATCCCCATAGTAGAATATAATCTCCATAGTAGAGTATAATCTCCATAGTAGAGTATAATCCCCATAGTAGAGTATAATCCCCATAGTAGAGTATAATCTCCATAGTAGAGTATAATCCCCATAGTAGAATATAATCTCCATAGTAGAGTATAATCTCCATAGTAGAGTATAATCCCCATAGTAGAATATAATCTCCATAGTAGAGTATAATCTCCATAGTAGAGTATAATCTCCATAGTAGAGTATAATCTCCATAGTAGAGTATAATCCCCATAGTAGAGTATAATCCCCATAGTAGAATATAATCCCCATAGTAGAGTATAATCCCCATAGTAGAATATAATCCCCATAGTAGAATATAATCCCTATAGTGGAGTATAATATCCATAGTAGAATATAATCTCCATAGTAGAGTATAATCCCCATAGTAGAGTATAATCCCCATAGTAGAATATAATCCCCATAGTAGAGTATAATCCCCATAGTAGAATATAATCTCCATAGTAGAGTATAATCTCCATAGTAGAGTATAATCCCCATAGTAGAGTATAATCCCCATAGTAGAATATAATCTCCATAGTAGAGTATAATCTCCATAGTAGAGTATAATCCCCATAGTAGAGTATAATCCCCATAGTAGAATATAATCTCCATAGTAGAGTATAATCTCCATAGTAGAGTATAATCCCCATAGTAGAATATAATCTCCATAGTAGAGTATAATCTCCATAGTAGAGTATAATCTCCATAGTAGAATATAATCTCCATAGTAGAGTATAATCTCCATAGTAGAGTATAATCTCCATAGTAGAATATAATCTCCATAGTAGAGTATAATCTCCATAGTAGAATATAATCCCCATAGTAGAATATAATCCCCATAGTATTATTGCACTGACCTGTATGAAGTTTATTACATTGGAGATAATTTGCACTAATTTTGCAGGTTCCTTTTCTCGGCCATCAATGCTCTTAGATAATAATGTAAAGCCCCCACAGATACTATGCAAATAATCCAGCTCATAATGGCTTCAGAGCTTAGAATTTCCCTTTCTTTTACTGCATCGTTGCCTCTGCCTGTAATAAGTTACTTTGTAGACCTGATATCAGGGGAAACTTTGCAGCCATTTGATACTTTGTTCCAGTCAATATACAAATAGAAGTCACCGTGCGAACAGATTAGAGATCCTGACCTGAGTGTGCAGTTCATTTGCAGATCTTTGCATTTCTATGGTTACAGACTACAAGCCGCCCCTGTGTCGTCAGACATTGTAGTCACACTCTCTTCATCTGCTTCCTTCTTCTCATCATCCCACCATGGGACGTTACATTCATAACTTTCTCAAGAAAACAAACATCATAGAGGTCTTCAGGTCTGGGTGTCTTCTGATGGACCATCGGTGTGAGCCTGAGCCTACCGTAAGATCCTCTGGTGCTCTGACACTTCTCTCCAGCACTTGTTCTAGATCAGGGGTAGGGAACGTACGGCTCTCCAGCTGTTGCAACACTACAACTCCCAGCATGCATGCTTGCTCTGCTGTTCTTGGAACTCCCATTGACGTGAATGGAGCATGTTGGGAGTTGTAGTTTCACAGCAGCTGGAGAGCCGACGGTTCCCTACCCCTGCTCTAGAGTTTTTTACCTCTTTGTGCAGAATTCTGAGCCATCTTAGAAGTAATGGGAAGGTGAAACATAAAAAAAAAAGCAATACTCACCTCTCCCAGCTCTACGGTGGTCCCAAACACTGTAAGGGGACTTGTTCTGGCAGAAGACCTCGCTGAATGTGACCTTCCCCCAGTACTAAAATATCCTGGACAACCCTGCTTTGTTTGTCCACTATATCACTTTATTCATTTTTTTTGGACACATCCCTTGACTTATCTGGTCATAAGTCAAGTGATGTATCTGCTGCTCTGAGGGGGGAGGGAGGAGGGGCCAAGTGCACGGGAGCGAGCCTGGAGGGGGGTTAGTTTACCCTTTGGGAGGAAGGGGCTGCCAATACAGACCCGGCATCCGCTGTAATAGAGAGGCGGATGCCGGGGAGGGTTAGACGCCGGCACAGGTGCCTGCAACATCGCTATGCTCCTGCCCTGCATGAAGCCAGCAGCGGCAGGAGCGATGCTGCTATTCCAGTCTAGCCTTCACAATGCCAATACAGACCCGGCATCCGCTGTAATAGAGAGAGGCGGATGCCGGGTCTGTATTCGCATTGTGAAGGCTAGACTGGTCTATGAGCGTGCACGCAGGGCCAGTGGCATCTCGCCGCTGGCTTTGCATATGTAACCCCGCCCACCAATGACGCAACAAAGCCGGAAGACAGAAGATTTTACAGCAACGAAGACTGGTGAGTATGCGACGTGGGAATACCCCTTTAATGTATAATACAGCAGAGACCCTGTGGCTATGGCGGCCTTCATATATAAATACCCGACATCTGCCCTAC
Organism: Leptodactylus fuscus; assembly: GCF_031893055.1. Lineage (NCBI taxonomy): Eukaryota > Metazoa > Chordata > Amphibia > Anura > Leptodactylidae > Leptodactylus > Leptodactylus fuscus. The sequence goes on along the minus strand of NC_134272.1, from coordinate 5,875,456 downwards.
TATTATGGCTGATGTTAGAAAGGGTTTAAAACGCTGCAAAAGTTCTCAATTTATATTTGCCAAAATATTGAACTTAATTGTCTATAAATTTCTATAAGGATACGTTCATGGCAAAACTGCTTTACGTCTTGCTGCCAGGTTCTTTTTATAAAGAAGAGACTTGTGACCGGCCATACTTGTTCAGTCTTTTTCTGATTGTACTGTCATGTATAGGAACATGTGACTTAGGCCTCTAGAGTCTTACACGTAGCTCTAGTTTTTTTTTTTTTTTTTTTTTTTGCAATTACCTGCAGCATTACACAGTCTGACTACAGGTTGAATTTGCTGAGATGTCCATTACTGGGAAGGTCGTCGGTTGTTTTGAATGTTTTCCACTTGTGACCAGTCGTTCTCACTGTAGAATAATGAACTTCAAATTGTTTGGAAATGGTCTTGTAACCTTTCTAAGATTGATGGGCAGCAGCAATTGCTTCTCTAAGATCATTGCTACTGTCTTTCCTCCTATGTATTATTCCTCCTAAGCCTGAAAGCTTCAAACCAGAAAACTGCCAAAACTTCAGCGTTTATAGAGGTGTTCATCAAGGGCAATCGATTAGTATCCCCCAACCACTGGTTAGTCTCTTATTCTGTAGGCATGCTCCATTTCATCTGCCCTTATTTCTGCCCTTCACAACTGAATAGAGGGGATTGGTAGAAAGTATAATCACTGTAAGAATAGACTACACAGGGTTTGTTTGTAGTCTGTAAACCTTGGAGACCATTGAGACCTATACAATTGTCTTAGGAACTGTAGGCACAAAAGAAAAATGTAATTAATGCTATACACTGAATGGCCACTTTATTAGAGACACCTACCCTTTCACCATTATATCTTCTCTAAAAACTACTTACCCCCTCCCCTATCCATTACTGATAATGTTCTGCCATTGTACCAGGAGTAACTATACCATAGCAAACAAATAGCTGAGAAAAGTGATCAAAATATAGGAGACCCGGGAATAATGGACTGTAAGTGCTGGGCAAGTATATATCCAATAGCCAAGGAGTAAAACACAGCAATCTATGGACACAGTCAGTAAAGCTGCTTGCTGCCTGTGAATAATATCCCATCTGTAATCACACCGGCTACCAGTAGATACAAGTACAGAGAAGACTTTTACATTGTAAGATGTGTGACTTGCAAAATCTTCAATACTTTGCATAGAGCAACAGTTTGCAGGTGTGTGTGTGTGTGTGTGTGTGTGGACTGTGAGGAAATCAACCTCTCCCCTCTCCATTCACTGTATAAAGAGAGAAAAGAACTGCCCCCTACACTCATTGTGAATCCGTCTTGCTTATCTAATGCATCTATTGCCGTATTTCCCTGTTAACAAAGGCGCAAACTACAATTTACCTAGAATAGAGACACCTACAAGCCAGAACTTTAGAGAGGTTTTTCAGACAGAAAGCAGCCACATTTTTAATTAAAGTGCATTACATTTTGGGCCGGAATCACATGATCTAGGATGAGACTGTCTGACAAGGTAGTGACCATTTAGGTTTGGTGTGAATTCACTTTACAATGGAAAAATTGAGCATTCTGGACATTGGTATTAGGCCAAGGTCAGGATTTCAAAAACTGTCAACCTATGGAATTTCTTCTGCAATGGTGCCAAGAGTATACCAGGAATGGCGTGACCGATGGGAAACATACAGTGAAAGCCCATCCTATGGACATCAAAGGGTCATAGGAGGATGTAATGAAACACTGGGGTTACATATAACATGTCTGAACATAGAAGTCCTCGTTCCTTAGTACAGATGGGCTACAAAAACAGCAAGTAGGATAAATCGATGAACCCGTCCTATCAGGTAACAGTTCGGACTGGGGGAGGTAATGGTATCTGGTGGACATACCCTAATACCAGTGTAGGATACAGTACCAGTGTATGCCATCGCTTGTTGTGGCTATGACGTGTACAGGAGCTCTGACGTGCTATTAGATGGATGTCTCTAATAAAGCGACCATTCAGGGTATGCACAGTTGCAACATTTCTTATCTTTTGCATGCAAAAGACAACAACAAAGTAACAGAGCCTGAGCACAAATACCCTTTATAGTGGCTTACAGCACAAGCTTCGTATACGGGAGCTCTGCACTTGTAACCACAGCTCTTTCTTTACTGATGGTTTTGACCATGGAATATTCCATTGTGTGATAACATATTATAACCTCTTATTACAGGAAAGACCACAGGGTAATAAGAAGATGACGACCGAGAGATGTCAACCATTACCGCTGCCCATACTGCTGGCCTTAGTGTGCATCGCACCGATCTGTAAGTCTGAGCGTTTCTAGCTCGCCTCCTGCTCGTTCCATCGCTTACCACACCCTCCATATAAGACTCTTTCCCCGTCCTCGCCACATCAATGCAAAACCTCTGCACAAACCTCTGCTGACTCAGATACGGCAGACTAAAATAATATTTGACAGAAATGACTCACGAAATGACACGATGACTTTATCACACACAAGTGTTTCGACGCTATCAGCAGGGAAGCGCTAAAGGTCACTTTTCTGATGTCTTAAGGACCAGAATATAAATCGTCTCATTTGTCTTGTTTTTTTATGTAGCAAGTTGCAGATTTACTAATCCTATCGAATAGATGGTGTAACTCAGAGCAGACAGGCCAAAGATGGGGGAAGTTTATGCCGCCTATTAGATGACTTCATGTGCGGCAGAACGTTGAGCCAAAATTTAGTGCAATCTTCTGCAAAAGTTGATGCACCCGACCCTTAAAAGGCAAGCTATGTCAAATTAACAGGCAGGGAAGTATGCGGGGTAGTCAGATGACCACATTGGGTATTATTTGGAGGTACGAGTGAAGGTACGCATTCAGGAACTTACCATCCATTATGGGAGCCTCATACTTTGCTCTCCTAGGACTACAGGTCGTGGCATTAAACCTCCAGCCCTGAATCATATATATCTGTGTATGTGGAACCAAGCAAATGTGTGCAGGACTCACAGACTCTGATCTAGTCTTCTTGTTCTTGTTACCAGAAGACCATTGCCAAGCCTGTCACATGGCCCTCTATTCACAGCAACAGTAAGGCTTTGGGGTGCACAATGTCTACCAGTTTTGGTGATCTGGGGATCTATTTTCATTCTGGGGTCTGATCTTTGGCTTTTTTCTCACATCGCACCTGCAAAGTGTGCTGTTAGCATTGCACTAAAATTGATATTGCAGATAATGCAGGAGATTGACCCAATAAATGGCCAGAACAATCATTGCATATGGTAGCCGGTCATCCCTAGTAGTGATCGAGGGGACACAAACAGCTCAGTGATATGTATGGGACATCCTGCTGCCACATGCGCTGACTCTTCCGGATGACATTTTTTAGCTTGACCACACACAGCAAGGGTTTCTTTCAGATGACATCACAGATTCATCACCAATTGAGCATTTATGGGACACGTGCTTTGCTAATCTATGAGTGTGTAGGATCTACAGATCAAGCTGGAACATTTATGGGTAAATCTGCTGCAGGAGCCTGTATGTCTAGACCCAGCTGTATCTCAAGGCTGGAGGTGCCCAATAGGGTCTTAAAGCCTCTGCTCAATTGTCCAGTGTTGCCCAATGATCTTCATTCTTTGTAATCTTGTAACCACTTACACATATCATTGTTACATTGACACATAGAAAGCGATTCCATCCCATCATCTCCTTCTTGTATAGGAAGAGGACCAGATTACAAAGAGGATCACCGCGCTCAGTTGATGGATAGTAAGAAGACTTTTATTCCAGTAAAAGAAACACAACGCGTTTCGGGCATCGGTGCCCTGTGTATGTACCGGCTGTCGGCCACTGGCGTGAGGTGCAGAGAGGTTTGCACCTCACGCCAGTGGCCGACAGCCGGTACATACACTTGAGAAAGGGCACCGATGCCCGAAACGCGTTGTGTTTCCTTTACTGGAATAAAAGTCTTCTTACTATCCATCAACTGAGCGCGGTGATCCTCTTTGTAATCTGGTCCTCTTCCTATACTCGACTGACACCAAAGGTGGCACAGGATCCTGCAGTCTCACCATCAAGGGCAGAACCCCCCCTCTCTAAGTGGTTCAAAAACCCAAACAAATGGTTGTATACACAACCATCTGAGGTAAGAGGCCATCCTACCTTACTATTAATATCTCAAATTCTCGCACAGTGCTTCACCATATGCAGCTCGGTGCTGTTTTTTGTTTTTGTTTTATATATATCATCTCCTTCTTGGTGCTGGAATTTTTTTGCCAATGACTCAATGTCCATATCAGTATCCTAGTCACCCGTGCTAGATGTGCTCAGAGATGCATCAGACAAGACGACTTCATATTGTTCTCTTTCTTGATGTTTCAGCTCAGTGCTGCCAAGATCTCCTCTGTTATGTCGACTTCTATGACAAGTTGACATGTGAATATCGTAAGGACCAAGACCTGAACACCAGTGTTTCCTACACGCTGTCGGCCAGTTGGTAAGACTGTATAGCTCCGTTCTGGTACCGCCATGTGTCCTACACGACTTGATTTCCTGTAAATGGCGTCAGTACTGTACAAATCTCAGTCGCAGTCATGGCGCCATCTGTACTGCTAACGCTCCAGCTGCAAGACAATTTCCATTCCGTTCTTGCTACCTGCTACTCTACTTCTTCAGAAAACCACAGAAGCTCAGAACATTTCCCCTAAAGTCGAAAAAAAATTCCCGGTGACTATCTCCTCTCTTGTTTTGTCAGATTTCTTAGCTACATTTTATTGCTGAAAACCAATATAATCTCATTTATATGATCATAGGGGTTCGGCTGTAGAGGGTCCGGGCGAAGCAGAGGCCTCCAGATTCTGGTGTACAAGGGGTCTAAAGCCCCCTGCTGTATACGCAGACACCAGTCTTATGTGGAGGGGGATGTTACAGACATCAAACATTGGCTCTGTATGAAAGTAGCAGGTGGCGCTCTATGGGGTATTGTTTGCGGTATTATACAGTACTGTGCAAAAGTCAGGTGCAAAAAATGCTGCAAAAGTAAGAATGCATACAAAATAGAATTTTTGGGCGACAACATGAAGTGAATGATGAAAAGAAAGGTAAATCCCGTCAATATTTGGTGTGACCTGTGCCCTTTGTCCTTCCATCAGTTCTTCTCAGTACTTGCAGACAGTATTTGACTGGGCAGGGAGGTCGTTCCCGCCGCCATCTTGGGGAACTAAGCCCAGATCTTCTGTGGATGTCCGTCCAATGATGAGCATGAGGGTGGTGAGGAATATCCAGCTTATGTAATAACATTTGTGCTCCTTTAAGGACTTTTGAAGAGTGGAATACTACGTGTCTTCTCGTGGAATGTGAGAAGAAACATGAATACATTTGTACTATTGATATGGACGACTTCAGCTCAGATGACTTGTGCGAAATAACTATAACCACAAATATCAATGGACGTTACCAATCCAATCAGAACTGCCAACCCTTCAAGATCGGGGACAAATGTAAGTGAAGGCAAAGCTTCAAATCATGGTCAATGGGGTTGTCCAGAATTAGGGATAGAAATTGTTTCCATTCCAAAAACAGCAGCACTTTTGGAACTTTTTTTTGCAACTTATCCCTTATTTGCATGGGAGTGAGTTGCAATTCCATCCATAGCCTTTGGTCAAGAGAGGCGCTGTTTCCTATGGACTCTATTTTGTACTATCCCTTTCAGTTCAGGGTATTGTCATAAACAATGGTGTAATGGTTGAAGTTAATATTGAATCTTGTCCTTTTCGACAGTCAAACCGCTGCCACCAGTCAATCTCACCGTGTCTCTTCATGACGACTATAACATTTCCTGGGAGACTTATTATGACGCCCACGTCATGAGAAGTGGAGAACTGGTCTATGAGCTGAGCTACAAGAAGGAAAGAGAGTCATGGCTGGTAAGAACATGCGCCTATTCTCAAGTCAATGGGTCATGAATATTGGAGTGGGATTAATCCATTACCCTTTATGATTTACTAGAACCAAACGACTCTCCAGATACTTGAAGATGAAAAAAACCTGATCCTCCTGAGGACATTGCTCCAAGGTGGTGAGCAGTACAAAGCCCGGATCCGAGCTCAGCCTAAAAATACATCGACATCTATATATCATGGGGAGTGGAGTGAATGGAGCGCGTCAGTCACGTGGACAACCCCAGATGGTACGATGACTATTCCTCATGTCTTACTGTAGGTCCTACATATGTGGGACAGTAGGGAGAACAGTTTTGTCTTAGAAAGGTTCTCCAGGTTAAGAATTTCTTGTCGAGTAACTTAAACATGGCATTAGACATTGTATGAAGATATCTATTACGTAGAAAGTCGGGGACTGGTTTTGCTCCATTAAGGCAATTGCCTAGAAAACTAGGCTAGACCAGAGGCCTCACCAAACCAGAGTAATATGGTTCTTTGCCAAGTTCTGGCTCTTCAGTCGCCACCAATGTTATTGGCTAAGGCTCTATTCTCGTCTCGTTTTTCTACATCATAGAGGTCTACATTAAAATCGTCCACCACCCTATAGATGTGGTTGGCTATGTTGACATCTGGATTTGGACCTACAGTTGAGGTTTACATCAGGTTTACCTATGACATGCCCATAGACCCTTTTGCACCCAACATCTGCCAACAGAACTTCGTTTTGGTACACGCTGGCTTGGTAGGTGTCTTTTGACAATGGGAACCTATGGCAAATTTCCCTCTGTACGCCTACGCAATGGGACATGTTGCCACCATCGATCACAGATCAAGGTATAGTGTGGAGATCTTCCTCGATGCAAACCTCAGCTGTAGGTCCAACTCCAGATGACAGCCTAGCCCACCACATCTAAAGCTGGTCATACATTACAGATTTCAGATTTACGCCATTTTTTGGTGACTGTCAGGATCTTTTTGTGACTCAGAATTCTCGGAGTGGCAAATCTCTGGACAGGTCGGACTACTGCGTCATGTTGGATGTTTTTTGGTTCCATGCTAGGTTTTTAGCAAAGTCTTTCAGTCTCTCTGTGTAAATATTTAGCAACAATTTTATTTGTTTTAATTTCAATTGTAATTTTTGGCCAATTTTCAGATGAATTAGTGGATCAAAACATCAAGACGCAAATTGGGACAATTTCCTGGATAATGTCGGGGATGTTGGTATTCCTGGGGATCGTAATGACTTGCTGTCGATACACACCAATGTAAGTCCATCCTCTTAATAATATAATAACTTGATATAGCGCCAACATATTCTGCCGCACTGTCAGAGGGGACACGAGACAGTATGAGACGTTACAATGTGACAAAGAAGTAACATATCACACAATAGGAGCTAGGCACAAGAGCTTATAATCTATGAGGTTATAGGAGGCTTGCTTGGTGCAATGGTCCGGCCATCTATTAATACATAAGGTCATGTAACTTAAGCTGTCTGAGCCGTCACCAGCCGATACATGTGTATATACAGATACTATGTCCATGGAGTGCAGGGAAACCTCTAGATGGAGGGGTCAGGATCTAAGGAATGGAGGAGGAAGGATAGAAGAGGATAAGACATGTTAGTGTAGTGTGTGGACAACAATGAGGCCAGGTCCTGTGACTTTTGGGCAGATTTGAAGTTACTGTAATTGGGGATTAATTGCATTTCCCAGGGTAAAGCATTCTAGAGCACTGGTGCAACTCGAGAGACGTCCTGGAGACGGGAGGGGGATGTTCGGATGAAAGTCTAAGGTCATTGGCAGAATGAAGAGGACGGTTAGGGTAGTAGACACTGATGGAGAGAGGACTGTAGGGGAGTCAGCACTATGGGGGGGATTTTGTGGGGGAGTGGACTCATTTTACATTGTATTCTGTGGTGGATGGTCAACCAGTGCAACAATTGACACAAGGTAGATGTACTGGAGTGATAGAAAGATGGGTGTGGGGGCCACATTCAGGACAGATTGTAGAGGGAGACTAGTAAGTGGAAGAACACGTAGAAGAGAATTGTAATAGTCAAAACGAGAGAGAATCAGAGCGACAATGAGGGGTTTAGTTGTTTCCACAGTGAGAAATGGGCGGATTCTAGAGATGTTTTTGAGGTGCAGGCGACAAGAGCAGGGCAGACAGCGGGGGGCGTACTAGTGTAATAGTAAGACCACAGACAGGAATGGAGATATCAGGGGTAGGTGGGTTAGTGGGTGGAGGGGACACAAGACGTGAGTCAGTTTCAGATAAAGAGAAGACCTGATGACAACAGCGACAGTCACTGGGGTTCTGTCCTAGCGCAGGGCTGATGTCACGGGATCTGGTATATAGCTGGGGGTTTGGTTTCCGCTGGTATTTATACATTTTTATTTTTGAAGGTTTTTTTCTTTCATAACATTAATGCCGTACACGCCAACACCACGCCCTAGAGGTAGAGCTCACGTCTGCTACAGAACCTGTGGGCTACACATTGACCACATCCCCATTAGACGTAGGCTGGTAAACATCCGTCTCTTCAAAGATGCCTTACTGTTATCTAAGGAAGGGTCCCAAGGCTCAGGTCACCCTTCAAGGGCTGGGAATGAGGATTCACCATGTCCAAGGATGGATGGGTGTGAATCTTTGGGTAGTGTTCACGCATTGACCATTAAGAAGGAGTTGTGGAAGGGAAGGAACCTTTCTACTGTATATATAATGTAATGATGATAAATGGAAGAGGCTACAACATTAGAACAATAGGATAGGTCTATGTGAGAGAAACAAGGCTCTAGAACCCCGCTGGGCCAGCTCTAGCCTGGATACAAGATGACATATGGTTAGGGATACAGTTTCACTTACAGATTTTATAGCTGAGTTTGTATGTGTAGATCTTGTACACTTGTGTCTTGCCGAAGCGTCTAAACTAGTCCGATAAATGATCGATTGGCAAATAATCTGATTACTGGACTAGACAGGTGTTGTAATCTGACAGAGACTGTGTATGGGGGGGAAATGTCAGCCCTGCCATAAGAGGCTACACATGTGGCCACGGGATGTCCTGCACACATCACTATTAGTGTACCCCCCTATCACTACTAGGGGTCACCGACTGTCATATGCAATGGCTTCTCACATCATCACATCAGCAGTTTGTACGATGTGCCCTCCGCCACATGGCCTCCATACTGTATACCACCTGTTGTCAGATCCCAAACAGGACCTGGATTTGTCACGAATGATGATACGGTTCCAGTCCATAGCAGTGCAGGCTTCTTACTGTATTCACAACAACACTACAATGGCAGGTGACAGTGCTGGTCAATGTCAATGTCCTTCTGCTGAGCACCTGGAAATGGTCAGAACCATGGGTATGTAATGAAGGCGCCGCCTGTGTCTGGATGGTGAAACTGTGAGAGTTGCTTATGCTTCTTGACGTATAAGACGATCTTCTCTACTGGAGATCTGTCTCTCCAATAACCACAAAACAGGAGTGCAATAAGTGAGCTGCAATAGATGGACTGAATAGACGGCGCCTTGTCACCAATTATGCATCAGAACTAATAAGGTCCAAAATACTTTTCCGATTTTTAATACAGTTACAATTTAGGGTCTATGTCATGGCTGCAACATCCAGGCACCCAATGGTCCTACTGCACCAACCTCTTATGGTTGAAGGTGGTTGCAGGGAAATATCCTGGATGGATCAGCCATAATATCAGCTCTAGTCCGGCCATATAACGTCCGTCTGATTCTGTCCTTAGCCTGACCTGGCCATTCATGAAATCACTGTGAAGCTTTCATGTTCAGCAGACGATAACATCCTGTTTCTATTCTTACCATCAGCATGTGGAAGAAGGTGTGGGTGCTGGTCCCTGACCCGGAGCCCTTTTTTAAGCCTCTCTATAAAGGACATGAAGGAGACTTTAAGGTAAGACAAATAATAGATCTGTTATTGCTATTATTGCTATTAGTCACAAGCCAATTACTGTTAATGCTATGGAGGGTGTTAGACAATGGGGACCTGTAGGAGTAGGGGAGATATGTGGGAACACGCAGCTGCCATGACCCATGGTGGAAATTACGTTTTGCTAATGCTTGTAGTAAACATCTCAGTTCTGCGTGAAAATAGTCAAGAAAACACGTGATCTGGGGAAAAATCGAGTTTTACTTCCTCATTTGTTACGTTGCACTTAGCACGCTGCGTGTTTGCTCAGATTACCCTTATGATGTGGGTAAAGTACAATAATATTCTGTATATTTTACTCTATAACCACACAGCTCGTGACCTGCACATTCTCTATCACCTCCTTAAGGATAAAGCCCAGTTCTGACACTTTGCAGTAAAAATGACATCGTAACTTTTTCTATTACATGTGGTAATACCAATTATATTTAGGTTTTATGTTTTACCACTTTTGCAGTTGCAGTTGCACAACCTCTAGAGATATAGGGTTTGGAGACCAGTACTATATAGCATGCTATAGATACAGCAGAATGTTTGCAGAATTTGCAGGGTTTTGCAGATAAGTACAGTCTGGAAATTGATCAAGAGGATTGAGATTTTTAGCTGCTGAGTTATAGTCCATCATCATAGAGTCCTGCACCAGTTGCATTGTCTGCAGCGTGAAGGATGAGCGTGCTATTTCTTGTAAGTTAACCAAGGTAGTTCTGAAACCAGGCAGGCATCAGATTTGCATATATACAGAGACAAAGCTTGTACATCCTGGCTCCTGGTGCACGTGCTATACCTGGGCCCTGCTCTAACCACCAATGACTTCCTATGCCGTTGTATCTGATAATGACTTGCTATCTACAATCTATGAGTGATGACATCATTGCGCCGTTCTGCAGCACTTTCCTGTTATGTGGCTGGTAAACTCCAAGGAAGTGAGACACAACTGCAATAGCTTCATGTGCAATGTCACTAGAGGCACCAAGTGAGCAATCGGTGCAAACACACAGGGGCCCTGAGAGAAGTGAGACACGACTGCAATAGCTTCATGTGCAATGTCACTAGAGGCACCAAGTGAGCAATCGGTGCAAACACACAGGGGCCCTGAGAGAAGTGAGACACGACTGCAATAGCTTCATGTGCAATGTCACTAGAGGCACCAAGTGAGCAATCGGTGCAAACACACAGGGGCCCTGAGAGGAGCGAGATACGACTGCAATAGCTTCATGTGCAATGTCACTAGATGCACCAAGTAAGCAATCGGTGCAAACACACAGGGGCCCTGAGAGAAGTGAGACACGACTGCAATAGCTTCATGTGCAATGTCATTAGATGCACCAAGTGAGCAATCGGTGCAAACACAAAGGGGCCGCGAGAGGAGCGAGACACTCTCTGCCACAATGCAACCAAAGGGCAGAAGGTACCTTTAATTTAGCTTCCTGACTCTCTCTACCTGGCAGATGAGAAGATATTGGACAGATCCTTTTATTTTTGGGGAAATAAGGCATAGCCACATGAGCTCCCCTCTCCCATCCAGAGCACGTGCACTGCTCGTCTGAGCTAAGTATGCATGTACATGGCAGATCAGGTGAGACTGCAGCATGTGTGCTGCGGATATATTTCTGCCAGAATCCCATCCACTTTGCAGGAACTGTAAAACGTCACGGTGGCTGTTAAGGGGTTAAGGGGAGGACTTGTTACAGTGAAAGATATCGCATACATTGTATCTCTTCGGTGGCCATATTTCCTGCTGACCGTATATGTAACCAGGGCAGGTTTGGCCCAGAGCAATGCCTGAATTCTACAACCTAGTAGCACAAGGGGAATATCGGTAAGAAACGTGCGGGCGCTTGTTGGTTCCACCCACAGGGTGAGTTATTGTAAGTTTCGCCTCGCACGTACAGTAAAGACATAAAGGATGTGGTTTTTCCCCAATGACTATAGAAAGGGGCTGAGAAGAAAATGATCTTATTACAATATAAAAACACCATCAAGAAATAAAACTGAAAATTCAGATTAGTCAAGACAAAACCAGGAAGGAGAACATGTATTTCACGAAAAACCACTGACAATACCGCGCTGGGCAGATGGCTGCAGCTGGTAGGGTGAGATATTTAGGGCACCGGGTACAGGATATAGGTGCTTATGGCTCTGGGGCATTAAATGTAATAGATGGGGTCCATGTTGTCCTCTTTGATCATCTCATGGCCTCTTCCAGCCTGACAGCTGACATCACAGATCCTGGGGGACCGCTGAGGCCTGTGATTGGATCTCAGTGGTCATGTGGGGCAAGCCTTTAACGCAAGCCTCATGATGTCAGTACACCCCACGTCACATGACTGCTAAGGTCCAATCACGGACCTCAACAGTCTGTGACATCACTCAGGAGACCAGGAGTCAGAAAGATGACCCCAGGGGGAGTATTATGTCCCCTGGGCCTCCGCTTATTATTCCCTGAGGTCCCCCGAGTATAAGACTGATTTATGAGCAGCAAACCTCAAAAGTTTCCAAAATTTTTGGAAAATGAATAACGTATCTGGTTAGTTATAAACCTATTTGCTCACCTCTATTCCATAATAAAAACATGGGCGCGATCGCCAAAAGCCATACTACTACCTAGAAGAGGCAAAGTGCACAATAGTCAGACATGCCAAAGAGAGTTTTTTGAGAGCCCAATTTCTTGTTTTTTTTCCTCCCAAAGGAGTAGGGCCCCAAACCCGGGGGTGCACCTTCCATGAGGCGACCTGATTTGATGGCCTCAGGCTTCGCCTCATGGAATGAACTATCAGCTGCAATTTATTGCAACAATACAATAAGTAGCGGCCGATTAGACAACGAATGGCGGCTAGGCTCACTCCTGCCCAAACCACCAGCATTCTGTGTTCCAGCATGTGCACGGACCGGTGCCCCCACATTGGTAGGAGCTTTTTAGATTTGGATACTATAAGCCCCTTCTCTACTGCTGCCTCCCTAAAAGAGGGCCCAGCACCAGGTACCGATCTCTACAACCCGGGTACCTGCCGCTCATTGCTCCTTGGATTAAGATGGAGATTTGGCTAGTTCCATGTAGCCGCCCCCCTATAGGAGACGCCATCGCAGTAGTGACATCAGTCACCAGATCCCTGTTCTCGTAACAGAGTTGTGGACTTTGCACAGCTATCTTGGAGCGCCATCTTGAGGCTGCCGAGGTGAAGTTACAACCTCAGAAGATCTTCATATGTTAATGTTAGAAAATGAAAGGAAGGAAAACTTTTGGTTTTGTTTTGACACTTTTGTGGTTGCAGAGACAAAGCCAGAGGCGGTATAGGGTTAATGTGACAATAAGGTGGTCACAAAGAAGAGTAACAGCCGGGTGTGCAGGTAACCATGGACAAGGCTTATACACAGCATTAGATTTGGGCAAATTTCACAGAAATTCTGGGACTGACTTGTGCAGACCTATGGGAGAGTTTTCTATGGGAGGAGATAAGCCGTGACATCATCTATGGTCAGTAGTGATACAATAATGGCTCACTGGTGTTATCTATAGAGGTGTTATCTTCTATTGTAGTCCTGTCTGTTTTGTTTGTGATGCAAATTATTTTCCTGCTGCAAAGAAAACCCCTGTACAGAACTGATAAGTGTCGGTCTATTATTAGGCATAGTGGACAGAGTGAAAACTGCAGACGATAGAACTTTTATAACATATAGATAGTGATGTGGAAAATGTAAATCGAAATTTCTTAAAAAATATGTTTATCATGAAAACCTGTTTTAAAAATTAGGTTATTTTAAGTGAAATATTCTTTATATTTACCCAAGCAATAAGTGTTTAATTTCCCTGCAGCGCCCCTACAGGAGAAATGAAGCATGACATGGAGTCCATTCAAACTATAATGTTGTCTGTGTAATACAGGACAGAACATAGTCCTCCACAATATAGGGAGCCTTTATTAAAGGGGTTTTCTGGGACTTTTATTGATGATCTATTCTTAGGACAGGTCAGTAATTGCAGACTATTGGTGGTCCAACGCCCGGGGCCTCCCTGGATCAGCTGGTTGTAGTGGCTGTAGCACTGTCTGAGCGCTGCTTCTGCTTCACCGGTAATGTGATGTCACGTTCATTGGTCACATGGCCTGTTCGCAGCTCAGGCCTATTCAATGGGCTGAGTTGTGACACCAGCCTTGGCTATTGGATTCATGTACGACACTGTGTGTGGCAAATACTAAACAGGCCCGGGTGTCAGACTCCTTGCAATCTTTAACTGATGACCTATCCCGAGTCCCAGAAAACCTCTTAAACTAAGAATTCCCAGATAGGAAATATTGTTTGTTTTTTTAAATTTGGTCATCCCCTTTAAATGCGGCTTGGTAAGATTAGTTCTCTCTGTATCTTCATTGTTCTCTCTTTGCTTATTCTCAGAGCTGGTTGGGTCCCCACTACGCCCCATTCCCGATTCCTCCTTTGGACGGAAGCTGCGGTTATCCAGAAGTCCTTGAAATTGACTACCAAAGTTCAGGCAACCACAAGGAAGTGAAGAAGCCGCTTCTACCTAAGTCATGTATGAAGGAGAACCCAGCCATGCGATGCTCCTCACAGTGTCCTCCCTCTACCACCACCACCGATGGCTCCACCAATGAGCGAGATAGCAGCGAAGATGATGGCTATCCCTCTATGGACCTGGATAGTGACAACATGTGGGATCACCTCCTGGATCAGGGATCAAAGCTACAAAGTACGGTAATGCTTCAGGAAGATATCCTAAGATCCAACACGAATATGTTAGACCTGGTGTCAATCCCCCCAGAAGATTGGGAGGTGCCGGAGTCTCCCTCCCCGGAGGACGATGAGAACGTCTTCTATAATGATGATAACTACAATCCCCTGTCTCCTGACTCCTCTAATAGTGGCAACTTTGGCTACCCCAGGATATGCCTGGACATGGACACCATTGATAGTGGTTTTGTAGACTCTGAATGTGGAAGTCCAGTGGACAGTGACTTTGGAAATAGTGACATTACAACAAAACCGCAGAATCCGGATCCTTACGATGAAGAAGACGACATATGTGATAGACATTATGTGCAGCAATGGGTGCCCTCTACGCACTGACCAGCCGGAACCGAGGTCTTTGTATGTAAAGGATTGTAGAGATCTGTGGCAATGCGGCTTGTTATTCTCCAATTGCTGATTCAGGCGGTGACTGATACATTCATGGTTAGACGGCTGCCCCGGCCTAGTCCTGCTCGCTCGGCTGCCAATAGCTCTGCTGCATCAATTGTGAAGCTATGCAGCCAAAGCTAGAGATGGGCAAGGCGCTGAAAATTCATCTCAGGTTTGTTCCTCCAGTTCGTTTCAGTCCCAACTCGTTCGGATAGAACCAGAAGTGAAATTATTCTGGTCTTGGATCTCTTCAATAATAGGTGGAGGCCCAGGGGAGGTGATAAAACAGTCACAAACATTTATACTCCTCTTCCCGCACCTCCTTTGGGCCTCCTCAGTGACGTCATATGCCCAGGGTCAATAAGCCACAGTAGTCACATGGGGCGCACATCATGACACCGCCGGAGGCCCAGAACAGGCGAGTATAAGTGTTAGTCATTTTTTACACCTCCCCTTGGCCTCCACCTAATATATATAATAATTTCACTTCCACTAGGACAGAAATTAATAATTTTCGTGCCTTAGACCACATCACTGCCCAAAACCGCCAGACATACTCGCATTGACCCCCATCAGTACCGAAGACGTGCGGGCACATTGTCACTAGACACTAGGAAGCCATTTATCTTGACATTGTATCAGAATATTTATATGGCCGCTCTAGATCCTATATGGCATAGCGGTATCTGGACACGGGATGGCTCATCATTCGGATCTTATCATATAGATGGATTCTATATGACATACTGGTATCTGGACACGGGATGGCTCATCATTCGGGTCTTATATATGATGGATCCTATATGACATAGCGGTATCTGGACACGGGATGGCTCATCATTCGGGTCTTATATATGATGGATTCTATATGACATAGTGGTATCTGGACACGGGATGGCTCATCATTCGGGTCTTATATATGATGGATCCTATATGACATAGCGGTATCTGGACACGGGATGGCTCATCATTCGGGTCTTATATATGATGGATTCTATATGACATAGCGGTATCTGGACACGGGATGGCTCATCATTCGGGTCTTATATATGATGGATCCTATATGACATAGCGGTATCTGGACACGGGATGGCTCATCATTCGGGTCTTATATATGATGGATCCTATATGACATAGCGGTATCTGGACACGGTATGGCTCATAATTCGGATCTTAGCATATGACAATGTATTGCTGTTTTGGAGGATGTGACCGCTCAGTTCAGAGTCTTAACAACGAAGAAGATGGAGTAAGTAAAAGAAATCATATCCGGCAATGAGAGCGCAAAGTACAAGGTCTGTTATGTAGACGATCCCTATGGCAGTGCCGCCTATACAGAACAATACCCAGAATTCACCAGCTGCAGAGGCTTATGGGAAACACTGGTGAATCTCGTGAAGTTCTGTAACAAACCCAGCAGCTGTGTGAGCAGGAACGCACCTACGTAAAGTGTACCAAAACTTTTGTGACATTAGTAAATATTGTAATATAACGTATTAATAAATTTTGGCCGTTTTATGTGAATTTCTGGGCTGAAATCCACTTTTTGTCTCTTTCTTTATCATCATTTCCTTACATTTGCCTCTGAATTGTCTTATTCCAACAGGTAAATTCTGATATCCTACTCAATGATCCTCGATCCCGCACAGGTCCACCTCTACTTCAGCTCCATCCACTACACATTATGTTAGGACATTCAGCAACTGGGCTGTGCATGGGGGCAAATAATGGGAAGATTATACTGTGCGGGGGAAGCAAATGGAGCATTATAGTGTATGGGGGGTAGTAAAGGGAGGATGAGGGAGAATCGTGCTATTTGGTGCAATTATACTTAGGGACGTTATACTGTGTGGGGGATAGTAAAAGGAGCATTTTATTGTGTCTGGAACAGTAAAGGGAGCATTATACTATGTGATGGGGTTATGCTAAGGGGCATTATGCTGTATGGGGTCAGGATAGGGAGCATTATACTGTGTGGGGGAAGTAAATAAAGCATTATATTTTATGGGGGCAGTAAATGGAGCATTATATTGTGTGGAGAAGAGTAAAGGGAGCATTATACTATGTGGTGGGATTATACTAAGGGGCATTATGCTGTATGGGGTCAGGATAGGGAGCATTATACTGTGTGGGGGAAGTAAATAAAGCATTATATTTTATGGGGGCAGTAAATGGAGCATTATATTGTGTGGAGAAGAGTAAAGGGAGCATTATACTATGTGGTGGGATTATACTAAGGGGCATTATACTGTATGGGGTCAGGATAGGGAGCATTAGACTGTTTGGCAGACAGTAAAGGGAGTATTATACTATGTGGTGGCATTATACTGTGTTGGGAACAATGAAGAGAGCATTATACTATGTGGTGGGGTTATACTAAGGGGTATTATACTGTATGGGGTCATTATAGGGAGCATTATACCGTGTGGGGAACAGTGAAGGGAGCATTATACTATGTGGTGGCATTATCCTAAGAGGGCATTATAGTGTGTGAGAGTCTTAAGGGGGCATTATGCTGTATGGGAGCTTTTAAAGAGACATTATACAGTGTTGGGAACAGTAAAGGAGACATTATACTGTGCAGGGGTCTCATAGAGGGATTCCTGGGCTTGTACCCACTTGGAGCGCTGCTCTGACTGCATTACATAGATACTTGTTCTGTGCCATGTAATACTATACAAGTTCCCTTACCTGACTGCTTTGGAGCTTTCAGTTTCCTTTCCTATATCTGCAGGAGCTCTGAAGCAGAAAGGATTGAGGCCCGTAATGCAAATCGCACCTTATGCACTTTCTGAACGTCGCCTTATTACAGAGTAAGTTTCCAGCACAAGATGTCGGTGTCATAGTCCATTGCTTCATTGGTTTTCTAGGTAAAAGGGTGTGAGAATTGTGAAACTAACCAATGTGCCGACTGTTACGGGTTACGTTTTCTCACACTGGTGTTGTTATGTAGATGTAGTATAGCTGTGCAAAAGTTTTAGACAGGCGTGGAAAAAATGTTGCAAACTAAGAATGTTTGCAGAAATAGAAGGGTTAATAGAGAGAAATGTAAATCCCATCAATATTTGGTGAGACCTTTGCCCTTTGCCTTCTAAACAATTCTTCTAGGTATGACGGTATTACACGATGGTTCATCACATATCTGCTCGTATTTTCACCTCTGAGGACGCCATTAATTCTCCATTTGCAGTGTTTGGCTAAGGAAAGACACATCATACTAACATCCCTCAGGCATTCGTTCGTCCTACAAAAATTTGGGTTTTGCTATTCGGATCCTGTACTGTAAGGGTCAATAAGTTACCCACAAAGATTCTTCTCTCTGACGCAAAAAATAAATTTTATATCATCAAGAAATTTCTGCCACAACACCAGATTGACCTATGCATAAGTTGGTGTAACGAGACATGAATACGGTACCCATGGCGGTACCCGAAATCTGATTATCTAAAACCGATGCAGAAAAATATCCAGTGAAATTAAAATCAATACAGGGTGTTACAATAAGTTCTGTGCACTCGGATACTTCACCCGCTGATCACAGAGGTGCCCTGATTTCAGTATAAGGAGCGAGTTGTCGGTCGGACTGCTTACTTGTTTCCTGTTGTTACGGCTCCTGGATTCAGCAACCGAGTCCACAGACTTCTAGGGAAGTTCTGAATAAGATGCCAACTGGACACGGACGGCGTGAGAAGCGAGGTGGTTTCTATGAAGTGGTTGTTATATGCTGGGACAGGACACGCAGCGGCTCTAACAAATAGTCAGGTCACTTTTTTACTTTCCAACTACCACTGAAAAAAATGGAAACAGTGATCTGAGGCCGAAACTGCTCCATAGTTATCTGGTGAGATCATCCCTGAGCCGCCTGTCACACATATATCATAGATCTCAGAGTGCCATATATCACCCACAGGCTCCCATGCTGAAAACGAAAATGTATATCTTTGTGGAATGGTTTAACATAGAATAAACTCCTCTCTCTCTCTCTCTCTCTCTCTCTCTCTCTCTCTCCTCTCTCTCTCCCTCTCTCTCCCTCTCCCTCTCCCTCTCCCTCTCCCTCTCCCTCTCCCTCTCCCTCTCCCTCTCTCTCTCTCTCTCTCTCTCTCTCCCTCTCTCTCTCTCTCTCTCTCTCTCTCTCTCTCTCCTCTCTCTCTCTCTCTCTCTCTCTCTCTCTCTCTCTCTCTCCCTCTCTCTCTCTCTCTCTCTCTCTCTCTCTCTCCTCTCTCTCTCTCCCTCTCTCTCTCTCTCTCTCTCTCTCCCTCTCTCTCCTAGACATAGGGAGTCTTAAAGGAGACTTTTATTTTCCTGAACACATGCGGCACAAACTCAGGGATAACAAAACATGGTGTGCAGTGAAGATGTCCTACCATGCAAGTGAGGAAGAGGGCGCTCTAGTAATGTTATAGATGAAGGTCTTCGCCATACAGATGATACTGTAACATACCTGTAAATATCCAGACAATGAACTTCATAACATATTGTATATATGAATTTCACTATGAATTACTGTATGTTGCAGGCCTGGGTATAACTACAATTGTAGCTGATGTGAGGCCAAAATCTAAGGGGGACCAAATACAATAGGGAACAATTACTGATAACCACGGATATAGAAATGTCCGCCTCCATAACATTACTGAGACATCATAATGACCAAATGAGACTTCATCATTACTTTCTCTGTAAGCTGTGACATCACTGTGTGTATTATCCTGTACTGTGACATCACTGTGTGTATTATCCTGTACTGTGACATCACTGTGTGTATTATCCTGTACTGTGACATCACTGTGTGTATTATCCTGTACTGTGACATCACTGTGTGTAGTATCCTGTACTGTGACATCACTGTGTGTATTATCTCTGTACTGTGACATCACTGTGTGTATTATCCTGTACTGTGACATCACTGTGTGTATTATCCCTGTACTGTGACATCACTGTGTGTATTATCCTGTACTGTGACATCACTGTGTGTATTATCCCTGTACTGTGACATCACTGTGTGTATTATCCTGTACTGTGACATCACTGTGTGTATTATCTCTGTACTGTGACATCACTGTGTGTATTATCCTGTACTGTGACATCACTGTGTGTATTATCCTGTACTGTGACATCACTGTGTGTATTATCCTGTACTGTGACATCACTGTGTGTATTATCCTGTACTGTGACATCACTGTGTGTATTATCCTGTACTGTGACATCACTGTGTGCATTATCCCTGTACTGTGACATCACTGTGTGCATTATCCCTGTACTGTGACATCACTGTGTGTATTATCCCTGTACTGTGACATCACTGTGTGTATTATCTCTGTACTGTGACATCATTACCCAGCTGACCTCCCTGGTGTGGGCCTTTACCATACACCCTTTATCTGCCTGGCTGGGACATACTTGTCTTCCTAGACCACACCCTTCACTCTCTTACAAGGGATTTGGGGGAATTAACTGCCCCGGTGTCTGTGTCCCTGTTTTCTGCATCTACCTGAGTGATTCCCCACACCCTATAATTACCTCTATATGTAAAATGGCATTCTAAGGTGGACAAGTCTAAAGACACAACCTTTACAGCTTCCATGTGGTCAGATTATAAGATCACTTTTCACAAAAACATCAGTTCTGTTTTTTTTTTCGCATCATTATCTTTAACCAAATCAATAAAAAGAACTTGATGACACATGAGATCTACAATGTCACTTGTGCGTCTCGGCAATCTCTCCGCTTGGGACAGACTTACAGCCACAAACATACATTGTTTATAAGGAGTTACAGCTGATGTAAGATTGTATTAAGGCGTCCATGATGGTAAAGTGCTCAGTAAAGTTCCAACCACAAAAGATAAGCCGGGATAAACATAGAATATTGGGCTAAAACTCAGATAATGGCAAAGATAGAGAAACAGCTTAACTGATTCCCGACCAGCAACTAAAACATCTCGCCCTGCTCTGTGACATTGTGCTGATCTTGTGGGTGCAGTCACAAGAGAAGGTTATATTGCTCCAAAATACAGAGATCCTTCTGTCACGCCATCAGCTTCTCCCGGAGTCTGATCAAGGGGTGCCAATGGGTTGCTCTTCCAGCCAGAGGCCTCACAGGTCCCCAGATCTGACATCTTACTATACCTATTAGATCCTATCAGATGCAGGGCCTAATAGGATACCTATCTCTAACATCTTACTATACCTATTAGATCCTATCAGATGCAGGGCCCAATAGGATACCTATCTCTGACATCTTACTATACCTATTAGATCCTATCAGACACAGGGCCTAATAGGATACCTATCTCTGACATCTTACTATACCTATTAGATCCTATCAGATGCAGGGCCTAATAGGATACCTATCTCTGACATCTTACTATACCTATTAGATCCTATCAGACACAGGGCCTAATAGGATACCTATCTCTGACATCTTACTATACCTATTAGATCCTATCAGATGCAGGGCCTAATAGGATACCTATCTCTGACATCTTACTATACCTATTAGATCCTATCAGACGCAGGGCCTAATAGGATACCTATCTCTGACATCTTACTATACCTATTAGATCCTATCAGACGCAGGGCCTAATAGGATACCTATCTCTGACATCTTACTATACCTATTAGATCCTATCAGACGCAGGGACTAATGGGTTACCTATCTCTGACATCTTACTATATCTATTAGATCCTATCAGAGGCAGGGACTAATAGGATACCTATCTCTGACATCTTACTATACCTATTAGATCGTATCAGATGTAGGGCCTAATAGGATACCTATCTCTGACATCTTACTATACCTATTAGATCCTATCAGATGCAGGGCCTAATAGGATACCTATCTCTGGCATCTTACTATACCTATTAGATCCTATCAGATGCAGGGCCTAATAGGCTACCTATACATAATTGCCTCAATCTAAGTGAGACCCATAAAGCCTTGCAAAAAAAGGCTTGCAACCCTAAAGCCTGCGCTTCCCTTGTCTGTGGCATTCTTGCCATGTAGCGTTCCCCTCCCTGCACCGCACATCTCATGCTCTTAGTATACATCGATGCTATTGTGAAGTTGTTTTCCTATTCAGACTTCTTGGGAAGACTATTCATTGCTTTCTGCTTCTGTTTCTGTTCCTTAAACTGTTGGAAGGAAAAAAACATGTTCTGGTCTGTGGCTAATGTGGTGTTTTTATTTAGCCAAACAATATCCAGCTATTATAGTCACATCCTCTTATTTTTGTAACTCTTAAAGGGGTTGGAGAAGAGGAGGGAGAATTATGATGACATCATCAATAATAGATCAGTTGGGGTCTGGCTCCCGGCACCCTGGCTGATCAGCTTTTTGCAGCGGCTGCGGTGTACTGGAACTAGCACAGACAGACTAGTGGTCGGGGAAGTTACTGCAAGCACAGGCCCATTCTAGTTACAAGATCTGCCATTATGGGGACGCTCTGACTCACATCACAATGTAACGTCCAACGCATCAATATCCAGATCTGACTAATATATTGCAGCATTGTCAATGTATTTCACTTCCATGTCTGCTTTAATGTCATGGCTGACCGGTGTATATATTAATGCATTGTCAAGTGTGACCTCACCTGTCATGTGCTTTTCTTATCACATGCCTTCCATACGTTACACCATGTGCTCATTTCTGCAATAGGGCTTTGGAATTTTCCTAAAATCTGTAACTGAGTAAATTCCGACTCTTCACTAAAATAAATTTGGAATGTTATATGAAGAATATGCAGAATCCATAACTGTATCAACTTAAGACCCCGGGCACACGAGACAGGGCGCATCCTATGTGGGGCCGAGTTTGTAGCAGGATACCCTCTAAGTGTCATCCGAGTGAATTGTGTTACGCATGTGGGGTCTTCTTACTCCATGTCATTGGAACAGAATGAGGGGTGGGATGGAATAGTTGCCTCTACTGTATGTGACCCTGATGGCCCTGCTAATGGACTGATAGCCCTGCATATAGTGTATACATACAGAGATGGCTACCAACCACTGATAGGATCCCCCATGACTCCATAGAATGAGCCATGATATATAGTAAGTGTATAAAGCACATCATATACTGAATATTTTCCCACAACATTATATATTAATCTTCTCTGCTCTTGGGGTAACAAAAATTCATGCCTCTGCATTGTCTTACGAAGAACAAACAGGCCAAGCACAACAACCTTACCCAAGATGGTGCCCAACAAGCTAACTTAGTAAAACCACCTGTTGCATTAGGTTCACACTAGAGTTTGGCTCTCCATCATTGGGGACCACATGGGAACCTGAAAGACGGAGAGCCTGTCCGCTAAAAAAATGGTCACTGGCAGACTCTATAGACTATAGTGGGGTTCGTCCATGCAGGACGTTGCTCTCCACCGATTTTATATGGAATCTGCGGCGGAGACTCCAGCATAGATGGGAACCCAGCCTTAGCGTGTAATAGTCCCTAATAGGACCTCCCTGATATGAGGGCGATATCACAAGCCTCAAATGCCCTTGTTTTAGTATCTCCTTGTTTCCCTTTGTTCAGGATAGCTATCCTTCTAATAGTCAGAGCTCCAGGGACTGAAGCATGGGCCAGGATACAAGCTCCTCTTCAGACCCTGCTTGTCCCAGCTCCATCTTCTTTCCATACAGACATAGCTCTCTCTCCTGGCACACCGGCTGGGAGGAAGACTCCCTCTCCTCCAACACTTCCCATCACTGCCAGGCCTGGTCTACTCTGCTTAGTCTACATTGGGCCTGGTCTGCTCCAGAGCTGGTTGTGACTACAGCTGTTACATATGTAGCCATCTAGTCACTGAAAAGAAAACTGCGATTCCTAAAACAATCAGATAAAAATCTCCAACAAGATCGGGGCAGCACGGTGGCTCAGTGGTTAGCATTGCAGTGCTGGAGTCCTGGGTTCAAATCCCACCAGGAATAACATCTGCAAGGAGTTTGTATGTTCTCCCTGTGTTTGCATAGATTTCCTCCCATTCTACAAAGACATACTGATACGGAAAAATGTTCATTGTGAGCTCTAGATGGGACTCAAAAAAAAAAAAAAATCTGCAACAAGATTTAATCAAAAAGTACAAGCGACAATTGTCCTGTCTACATCCCATATCTACTAACCTACCATCAATATACACCCCTAGAAATGTAGAGATCTCCACTATCTCGGTGTCATCGAGGGCTCTACATCCCAGTTCCTTCTGAATCTAAGAGTCATCTCCTCGGTTATGGAGCCAGTTTTTCACTTCCCTGTATTCCTGCGCAGGATCCTCCTTTATGTATCCCACTATTACTGAGTCATCCACAAATGTCTGAAGATGAAAATCATAAGTATAAGTTACAAACAAAAAGGGAGACAATTCCATGCGTTGGAGAACGTTGATACTACACTGTATCCCATCAGTACAGCCAATGGGGTGGTGAATGGATAATGGTTGGGCTCTTACAGATCGGTTCCAGGGCAGTCCCTGGTGGTTAGTTCAGCCATCTTACGGGACTTCAGATACTCCCAAAGCAGTGGGGGCAAAGCTAGGTAATGGCAATTTGGAACTGTAAGGTTTTGGTGAATGCATCAGACTCTATAATACCAACGTCAAGTAAGAACCAAGTTTGAAGATTTCAGGACCAGGATGTGACATAATAATTAGTGGGTGAGCGGGGAGATTACAATGATTATTAATATTGTGGTTATTGTGCAATGACTTCCCTATGTATTTGTGCAGAAGCAAAGAAATATCTATACCCTAACATTGCTATACAGTGCTTAAGTATTCCTACCATTGTGTTGCAATAATACTTCCATATAGTGCTGTACAATGACTAAATAGTAGGGGTTAATGTTGGTCTAGTGCTGCAAACAGGTTAATAGTGAAGTCCCTGATGGATTTTACCATTCAGCTTCCCTATACTGATCACGCAGCTCAGTGCAAAGCAGCAGAGAGGACTGACAGGCGCACAATGCATGAGTTCCCAAACTGAGGACTGCAAACCCCTGGGGGAGTCATGTAAAGACTTTCGAGTGGCTGTAAGACTTCACAAATATTCGTGCTGGTTGTCATGTGACCCACCATTCAATGGCTGTATCTGGATTGGAGTGCCACGCAGCCTTGCATGATGGTGAGGGAGGGGGGTGCATGTGCCACGCAGCCTTGCATGATGGTGAGGGAGGGGGGTGCATGTGCGATGCAGCAGGAGGGAGTCAATGAACAGACTTGCTTATGGGCAGGGAATGAGCAGACCATGTAGATGAGAACACATTATATCACTGCAAAAGCCAATAAACGTTTACGTTGACGGCAATAACCCATCTCCAGCCATAAATTCATGTCTAGATGAACTAAAAGAATAGATGAATGGCACCCGGCTAAAGCCAAACCTGGAAACTGAAGTTGGAGGTCAACAAATGGTAATTTCTACATCCACCACCTCTATCCTAGGAAACACAACCCTTCAAAACTCAGACTATGTACAAAACTTGGGTGTAGTTGTTAATGGGAAACTGTGTCTCAGGAACCAGGTGTCCTCCATTATTAAATCTTTGTACTTCCAACTGAAGAACATTGCAAACATCAAACACCTTCTACCCGCACCTTATACCTCTCCATGCTGGTCCATGGCTTCATAACCTCACGTCTGGACTACTGTGATGTCCTATATGTAGATCTCCAAGATAAAGAAATACATCACCTTCAGCTGGTCCAAAATGCTGCAGCAAGGTCAACAACCCCAACATATCCTCCATGACCCCCATCCTCCGCTCACTGCAATGGCTGCTTGTAAAATGGAGAATATCTTTTTAAAGTTTGCTTGATGGACTTCAAAATCCATTAACAGCCTATTCCCAAAGAACTTCTGCAGCCCCATAATCCTTGCCGACCTCTTAGATTAGCAGCACAACTAAACTGTCCATCCCCAGGATCCACCCTAACGGATTTGGATGCAGGACCCTCTGCCGTGCAGCCCCCACACCCAGATTGATCTCATCCATGGAGGATAAATGATACACTCACCAAACATAGAAAACCGTTTAGTTAACCACCATTACGAATATTTCTTCTTGTCCTTCTATTGCGCTCCCTGGGAATAGTTGCCCAAGCAGTATTTCTTAATAATGGATTCTCTGCTGACCTGATCTTCATTTCCCAGAGGGTTAATGCAATGTCCCTGTAGGATGCCGCCCCTATGAGCACAGCCCTGGTACACGTGCAGGGTCAGGTGTGTAACTGCAGACGTCAGACTGAACATTATTGTCATTGTTGCACCATATACTTCTATTCTGGTCATTCTTTGGATGATATCCACTGGTTATTGGTTACAGGGATAATGGGGCTAAGTTGGGGGGGGGGGGGGACAAACAAGCCTCGACAAAAAGTGGAACCCACCTCCAGAAAGTTTGGGGAGTGCCGTACTCTTAGCATCCTGTACACCCCAATATTACCCCATGAAGCCACTGTCTGTATTATATGTGCAGAAAAATAAGTCCCAGGAGAGAGAAAAAAAAATAACCTACAAAATGACTGCAAGCTCCCTCCCCCAGGAAATAGTCGGTTGATTTTTCTTGGAGATATGTCTTCTCATCTGCTGCTCACCCACTCAAGAGAGCAGAAAAATAGTGAAAACTCTCACAGTGAAGACGAGCAGTCTGCTGGCAGGTACTGACATTACCCCCGGATTGTGATTTTTGGCTAATTTTACTTCCCTTTACTGAGAAATTTAAAAATAACATCAAACCCCCCTTCTGGGCTTTACATATATGTAAAATCTTCTAAAAATAATTGTAACCCTCTATTAACAAACTAAACTGCATTTACATTGGACTATTTCGCTTTCAGCTAATTAATATTGTTACATTGTAGCAATGTAGTGAAAATGTGTCCGATGAGATTTCAGCTACGATTTGTTACTTTTTTGTCACATCATTGGACCAATGCCTGGATTCTGTATCTCGTGGTTACAATTGTATTGCTTTGTGTTTATGTTATTTTGTAGATTTGTTTTATTGTTGCAATGATTATAGTTATTAATATTATTGGTATTATTAGTGTCATTAATAAGTGAGTGGGATATATAGGATAATAATAATAACAATAATAATTATTATTAATTATTATTATTATTATTATTATTGGCATAAATAATATGTATCATGTTTAATATCTATGACAATTTTATTCCTATTTTTATATTTTTTATTAGAAATAGTCACCAGTCCAAATTTTAAAAACTAACCCAAAAATGTTTTCAACTGTACTATACTGTATGCGTCCAAAATCATCAGGTTTTACCGCTTTAAACTCAACCTGAACTTTCAATCAGGATGTGACAAGTGGAAAATTAAAGTGTTCTTATCAATTAGACATTTCATTCGGGTCACATTTTTTCCAACCAGATATGTCATAAGGGTCACATCATTCTTAAAGGGGTTTTCCATCTGTATAAACTTGATCTATTTACCGACCCTCGCTAGTCTTTGACCTTTCCAAAAGATATGTCATCAGTAATATAAGTCTGTAAATAGGGGGTTCTAGGACAGATTGTACAAAAATCTCCTTTGGATCAGGACCCGTGCCTATCTTGGTCTCCAAACCTTGTCCAGGTGACTTATGGTCGCCAGAGGTGGTTGGGATTATGGAGACTATCATATAGAATATGCCATACATGTTTCATGATACATTCACATTTGCACTGGGTGTCCGTCTTTTGCAGATCTGTTAGAAATCTGCAGACAAAAAAGTTCTGCAACCGTCTTATTTAGTGATTATAGTAAAAAAAAAAAAAAAAAAGACAGCGACAGACCCCTTTATAGTCCATGGAGTCCCTCAGGCATCATTGCTGGGATCTCGTTGTCCGGTTTCTCCATTCTTCTGGTCCTCCAAGGAAGTAGAAGCCCAGATGTGACTATAGCAGGAGATGGTAACACCCCGATTATAATAGTCACTTCTATTGATGTAGCACACCTTATATATAGACAGGTAATCATCAGTTTAAACAATAGGGGTGAGGGCTCTGATCACAAGAGCTTACAATCTATGAGGAAACACAAGCGATAAAAGGGCTTACACAATGATCCATCCATGGTCCGGACACCAGCTGTATCTGCGAGGTACAAAGTGCATGGAGTGCAGGGTGACGGTGACATAATGGCATCAAGTTCTGAGGAATAAGGTAGAAGGAAGGAGTAAACTGATGACACTTAGTACAGTTAGATTAAAGAACGTGATAAGCCTAAATACATATGATGTGACAAAAACCGAGACCTGTTAGGATCTATGCAGGAGGTAAAAAAAACTGTGTCTATCTCTATAAAAACCCCTACGCGTTCCACTGTATCCTAAGCAATGCTGGAGCATCAGGGGAGCAGATTCAGTATGAGAGGTAAATAGGCAGTGACTCTCACAATGGCTGTGCTCAGGGCTGGTGCAGTGTGCACGATGGTGGTAGTCGTCTCTCCAGGGGCATCTCCCTATAGTAAGCCTTACTGAGCCTGATGGTCATTGCATTGCCCTTGATGGTGAATGCAGGACAGAGGAATCAGGAAACAGTTTTGCTGTTTAATGTTTAACCATGGGCAGGTAGCAATAAACAGCAAATCTTTCATGTAATGGAGGATCACTACAAGCTGGAACTGAGGCTGGATGACGGGACTCCCTGAGAACAGTCAGTGTCCCTTGCTGTGACCGTCTTCTCCAAAAAGTGTGATGTAAGTCTCTTTCAAAACACCATAAATTGCTTTCAATCCCCAGATTACAAGGTGCAGGTTACAAAAAGGTATCCAGTCTGGCCTGTGGCTAATAGAAAGAATGATAGCTGTGATGTCTGTCCAAACATACCCTCCCCACACACAAAGCTCCATAAATAGTGAGTAGTGGGCTCTTCAACTGTCTTGTCAGATTCTTCCTACAGACCCCCAAATAGAATATTCAGAGTCAAGATCTTACCATCTGCTCAACTTTGGCCAAAATGGTTTTCCCAGCGAGACTGTTCCGTACAATCATAATCAGGTCTCCTGGTTGGACCATCCCAATATCCCTCCACCTTCTAACTCTGAAGGGGGGATTACTACCAAAAAGGCAGGTGGCGGCTTCCAGTCCCCCTTATTATTGCAACTTAACAGTGACTTGAACAAAACCTATTTTGCAATTTGCTACATCAAGTCCCTTAATGTTGTATCTTTGTGTTCTATTCTATGTTTCAGGTTGTATTACAGGATGAGAGGATATGTCATGATCCTTTATGTCTTGTATTTTATACGTCTGGTGGCTTGTGGTCAATTCTGCAATAACAGTAAGTAGAGAAATGAGACCATAACAATATATCATATAAAGTACTATAGGAGAAAACATTCTGCAAATAAATTCTTGTAATCCGGCATTTGATACCGAGGTTCTCCTATAACAAGGATCATAGAACGTGCCAGTTATCCAGATCTCTGACAACCTGACCAGCTGGCCGGATCTTCTATTATAGCAATGTGGGGACAAAACCCAAAGTGCAAATTTTGGTTTCATCCTGAAACTGACATTTCAGTAAGGAAAGAAGATATACCCTACCGTAGCCCCAGCATGTAAGTGAATCTGTAGGAGGGATGCAGAGGCCGCCACACTAAACAGATCGGGAACTGAGGGAGACATGATGGGAGGAGGATCAGACGGCCGGCCGCAGGGTAACTGGTGCAATCCCTTTGTCTCTATCAGCGCTCGCCTGTCTGGGATTCACTGCGGATATAGCGGATATTTTAGAGAGGCCCTTTCCCAACCTCCCCCAACTCCAAGTCTTTGAATCCTCCAATAGCTGTTGTTCTGCTGACTCTGGCGCAGTAGAAATTTTATCTTTAGCCCCCACCAATCCTGATGTTGATGACTTATCCTAAGGACAGTTGTTCAATATCCTAGTCCCCGAAAACCCCTTTAAAGATTGGTCAGGGGCATGCCTGTGATCTGTGTAGTCTGCAATGTCCTAGAGAACATCTCCTGTCTGACCAATCTGGTGTTTTGCTCCAAGAACACGACCATAAAGTAGTTCAAGGCCAGTATGGCCATATAGGCAAGCTCCATATATGTGTGTCCCACACCTTGCTGAAATGGATTGGTGACCCTCTTTTGGGTTTTGGAGTCCTATGATGCGTCAGATTGACCACCGCTGGTCTAAGTACAAATTTCATTCTTGGTACGTGAGGATGAAAGATGGCTACTAAGGTGGTAAAGTCTTATCCTATGAGGTGTTACATAGCTGAAGATGATGTATCACCTAAACAAGGTGCCCAAACACAATACTTGTAAGCCAAGCTCCATAATGGGACTTGACCGTTACCGTATGTGTTTGGGGGTTGACCAGAAGAAGGATGGGGTATGTTGGACTTTTTCATTGCTTAGCCCACAGTGATCGTGAAAAGGTTCCTCTTATGACATGACCACAACAAGGGCCCTTCTGCAGTAATGGCCGTGTACACTGCGGGGTCAGCCTGCAAAAAACTGAGTCCTCGGTTCTAAGGTGAATTACCCATCAATGTAAATGTGTGAGCACTTTAGTGTCTGAGACAGGATAATAAGACTGATGTCAGCCATTGATAAGACTATGTGTACAGTATGGAAGGATCCACTATTACAACTACATTGCACCAATTTCTAGATTCATCTGAATTAGGTGGTTTACGAAATATAGTTATAATAAGACGAAGTCATGAAATTCTAAGAACTAGTGAAGAACTAGCTCCCTACTCAACTGTCTTCTCACGAGTAGGTTGTCCCACCAGACAGATAAGATAACGTCTCATTAGGATATATGTAGAATGCTGTTACCTACTTGCTATGGCGCCACATGCTGTTCTCCTGATTCCCTCCCAGAATGTCCCCCGAGTCCGTCCAGTGTTGGTGGTCACACATGCTCAGTCGCTCAGTCCCACTACCCATGTCTTCTCCATTGGTAGTGATCCCTATAACAATCATCTCTCGGTACATAAGGTGGACGCCCTGGGCATGTAGAGGGCACAAAGTTCACCAATGTCGGACTTCAACTGTAGTCTATAAATTACTAAATTCTGACTCTTTTATTTTCTAGTCATAAAGGCAGAAAATCTGGATTGCACCACAAATTTTGTGGATCTTATAAGCTGCTTCTGGTACAAAGGGTCATATCCTGGAAACGGGCCATTCAATCTGTAAGTATCGATCATTTCTGGATATAATGCAGGACTGTATCCTATCCTACTAATAGTAAAGGCCCATGTTTCAGGCTCCCATACAGTAAAGGCCCATGTTTCAGGCTCCCATACAGTAAAGGTCCATGTTTCAGGCTCCCATACAGTAAAGGACCATGTTTCAGGCCTCCATACAGTAAAGGCCCATGTTTCAGGCTCCCATACAGTAAAGGCCCATGTTTCAGGCCTCCATACAGTAAAGGCCCATGTTTCAGGCCTCCATACAGTAAAGGCCCATGTTTCAGGCCTCCATACAGTAAAGGCCCATGTTTCAGGCCCCCATACAGTAAAGGTCCATGTTTCAGGCCCCCATACAGTAAAGGCCCATGTTTCAGGCCTCCATACAGTAAAGGCCCATGTTTCAGGCCCTCATACAGTAAAGGTCCATGTTTCAGGCCCCCATACAGTAAAGGACCATGTTTCAGGCTCCCATACAGTAAAGGCCCATGTTTCAGGCTCCCATACAGTAAATGCCCATGTTTCAGGCTCCCATACAGTAAATGCCCATGTTTCAGGCCTCCATACAGTAAATGCCCATGTTTCAGGCCTCCATACAGTAAAGGCCCATGTTTCAGGCCCCCATACAGTAAAGGTCCATGTTTCAGGCCTCCATACAGTAAAGGCCCATGTTTCAGGCCCCCATACAGTAAAGGTCCATGTTTCAGGCCTCCATACAGTAAAGGCCCATGTTTCAGGCCCCCATACAGTAAAGGTCCATGTTTCAGGCCTCCATACAGTAAAGGCCCCATGTTTCAGGCCTCCATACAGTAAAGGCCCATGTTTCAGGCTCCTATACAGTAAAGGCCCATGTTTCAGGCCTCCATACAGTAAAGGCCCATGTTTCAG
Source organism: Leptodactylus fuscus (assembly GCF_031893055.1). NCBI lineage: Eukaryota > Metazoa > Chordata > Amphibia > Anura > Leptodactylidae > Leptodactylus > Leptodactylus fuscus. Next base: position 5,843,366 of record NC_134272.1, on the reverse strand, counting down.
GCCTCCATACAGTAAAGGCCCATGTTTCAGGCCTCCATACAGTAAAGGCCCCATGTTTCAGGCTCCCATACAGTAAAGGCCCATGTTTCAGGCTCCCATACAGTAAAGGCCCATGTTTCAGGCTCCCATACAGTAAAGGCCCATGTTTCAGGCCTCCATACAGTAAAGGCCCATGTTTCAGGCCTCCATACAGTAAAGGCCCATGTTTCAGGCCTCCATACAGTAAAGGCCCATGTTTCAGGCCTCCATACAGTAAAGGCCCATGTTTCAGGCCCCCATACAGTAAAGGTCCATGTTTCAGGCCCCCATACAGTAAAGGCCCATGTTTCAGGCCTCCATACAGTAAAGGCCCATGTTTCAGGCCCCCATACAGTAAAGGTCCATGTTTCAGGCCCCCATACAGTAAAGGACCATGTTTCAGGCTCCCATACAGTAAAGGCCCATGTTTCAGGCTCCCATACAGTAAATGCCCATGTTTCAGGCTCCCATACAGTAAATGCCCATGTTTCAGGCCTCCGTACAGTAAATGCCCATGTTTCAGGCCTCCATACAGTAAAGGCCCATGTTTCAGGCCCCCATACAGTAAAGGTCCATGTTTCAGGCCTCCATACAGTAAAGGCCCATGTTTCAGGCCCCCATACAGTAAAGGTCCATGTTTCAGGCCTCCATACAGTAAAGGCCCATGTTTCAGGCCCCCATACAGTAAAGGTCCATGTTTCAGGCCTCCATACAGTAAAGGCCCATGTTTCAGGCCCCCATACAGTAAAGGTCCATGTTTCAGGCCTCCATACAGTAAAGGCCCCATGTTTCAGGCCTCCATACAGTAAAGGCCCATGTTTCAGGCTCCTATACAGTAAAGGCCCATGTTTCAGGCCTCCATACAGTAAAGGCCCATGTTTCAGGCCTCCATACAGTAAAGGCCCATGTTTCAGGCCTCCATACAGTAAAGGCCCCATGTTTCAGGCTCCCATACAGTAAAGGCCCATGTTTCAGGCTCCCATACAGTAAAGGCCCATGTTTCAGGCTCCCATACAGTAAAGGCCCATGTTTCAGGCCTCCATACAGTAAAGGCCCATGTTTCAGGCCTCCATACAGTAAAGGCCCATGTTTCAGGCCTCCATACAGTAAAGGCCCATGTTTCAGGCTCCCATACAGTAAAGGCCCATGTTTCAGGCCTCCATACAGTAAAGGCCCATGTTTCAGGCCTCCATACAGTAAAGGCCCATGTTTCAGGCTCCTATACAGTAAAGGCCCATGTTTCAGGCCTCCATACAGTAAAGGCCCATGTTTCAGGCTCCCATACAGTAAAGGCCCATGTTTCAGGCCTCCATACAGTAAAGGCCCATGTTTCAGGCCTCCATACAGTAAAGGCCCATGTTTCAGGCCTCCATACAGTAAAGGCCCATGTTTCAGGCTCCCATACAGTAAAGGCCCATGTTTCAGGCCTCCATACAGTAAAGGCCCATGTTTCAGGCTCCCATACAGTAAAGGCCCATGTTTCAGGCCTCCATACAGTAAAGGCCCATGTTTCAGGCTCCCATACAGTAAAGGCCCATGTTTCAGGCTCCCATACAGTAAAGGCCCATGTTTCAGGCCTCCATACAGTAAAGGCCCATGTTTCAGGCTCCTATACAGTAAAGGCCCATGTTTCAGGCCTCCATACAGTAAAGGCCCATGTTTCAGGCCTCCATACAGTAAAGGCCCATGTTTCAGGCTTCCATACAGTAAAGGCCCATGTTTCAGGCCTCCATACAGTAAAGGCCCATGTTTCAGGCTCCCATACAGTAAAGGCCCATGTTTCAGGCTCCCATACAGTAAAGGCCCATGTTTCAGGCTTCCATACAGTAAAGGCCCATGTTTCAGGCCTCCATACAGTAAAGGCCCATGTTTCAGGCCTCCATACAGTAAAGGCCCATGTTTCAGGCTCCCATACAGTAAAGGCCCATGTTTCAGGCCTCCATACAGTAAAGGCCCATGTTTCAGGCCTCCATACAGCACGGGCTGCTGTTACAGGCCTCCATACCATATAATGCCCCCATCATACAGGTCCCCACTGTGGTTCTTCAGGGATTACTCAAACACGTAATGGCTGATTTTCACTTACCCATCCCCGCTCCTGTCCATGGCCTCGAGAGGGTGACGCATGTTACGTCCTGACACTTGTTCTGAACCTGAAACTTTGTGTGTTCATCAGCTGTGACCCGAAAGTGAAATGCTTATACATTATGGTGTCTCTACTGTTCCCAGACTGTGAAAGGTGGAAGCCCAGGGGTGTTGTTAAAAATAACAGAAAACAATACTCACCTGTTCTGGGCGTCCTCACTGGGGTCATGGCTGTGGCCTGTGATTGGGCCTTAGAGGTCATACGGGATGTGTAGCCTATAATAATTTCACTTTCGGTTCTATCTGAACTTGTTCGACCCAAAACTAATCTTTGGGTAGAACAATCCGAACCTGAGTCAAAGAAATCTTTAGACGTTCGGCCATCTTTAGTTATTATGAGGTGTTGGGAGCAATGGTTATGTGAGGGCACAAACATGGTGAGCAGGACAACCCGGACAGGCCACTGATCTGTCAACAATCAGCCGGTTCATAGACGTCCACAGAATCCAGGTACTGGATATAGGAGACAGGAGGGCTAGTCGCTAGGGGAGCTGATGCCATGGTACACGAATAACCAGCGGTGGGCCAGGACCAGAATGATCCCCCTGACCCCGGAAGTATCGGTCCGGGTGCTAGGGGGAAACCGGACCCTCTGCATATTCAAGTGGAGGCTTCTGGCCTACCCCGCGCCCGAACCAGCAGCCATCCCGGCGCTGGGCAGAGAGTGAGCCGGGTGCCTCCGCTATGCTGCGCGGAGGCGCCCGGCCTCTCCTAACATTATCATTACATTCACCCTTCTATTTCAACAACGTCTTGGTGCCGTATTTATTGTCAATGAGTGTACATATATACCCTAGGGCATACTTTCACAAAAACATCATTTTCATACTCTGATATTATGGAAAGTAGATGTTTGTGAGATTTGTTCCTTTCCCCTGCAGTCAGTGGGTGCGCAGAGGTTATGGCGTCATTCTCATACACTGATAACAGACGGGTTTTCCCCATGTACTACCATTCACTAGATTAAGATATGCGCCATGTAAGTGTAACACAAGCTATGAGTAATGGTTTTGGACTGAAAACTTGCACCAACCCGAAAAACTGTCCATACAAAGTAAGTGCACGTTATCAACACGTACTCAAATATGCTTGCAGCGCTTTTCTCTCCGCATTTTTTAAGTGGGTTCGGGAACGGAAATCCCGAATGTGGTTGAAGCGCTGCTGCGAACCTAAACTTAGACCTATATTAGAGCCCTTGAATTTTGTACTAAATCTGAGTCACCTATTTGGTCCTGAGGCCTGGAGTTGGGTCTATTCCTTGGATCGCGTTTACCTTACAAAGCGATTGCCAATATGGCCGCACTTTCTGCCTGCAAGTAACTCTCTGAACACGTCTTTTCACCCTGTTTTTCCATTCTTTTATTTCAGTATTGTAATAGATACAGATCAGGATTATCCAGGTGAGTTTATGTGTACTCTTGTATCCAGCCCATACGACGAGAGCTTCAGCTGCAATATAACCTATGAGCCCGATGAGGTACAAGATTTCACAATAATTGTACAAGACACATCCTCGGAAGAAACTCTTACAACTCTTCAGCAGTTTTTACCACATTGTAACGGTAAGTACATACATGGCTTAGATAAGGTTGGTTCTCCTGATTTCTGCCTTTTCCGACCAAGTCCTGCTTTTAGCAAATGAGCTTTTTGGATGCAAACTGGATGTGATGTGACTACTGGGACTCTAATAGATCAGAGACATCTCAGGATACATTGTAGCAAACGATCAGCTTAGGAAAGCTTTGCACTGATGTTTTCCGGAGTGTGGGAAAGCTTGGACGAATCCATTGCTATTTATTTACCTAGTAAAATGACTAAAGTGTCAGCAAAGCAAAATGCAAAGACTTTTAGGTCTAGACAGTATTTTGGCCACAACTCCCATCACATAACCAAAGATCTCCCCTAGTGTTACTTGACTTCTAATTGCAAAAAAAAGTTGACTTTTTTGCAAATATAAGTTGCGGTTGTGACACCAACAGAGTCCCAATGTCACTCCATTCACTAACATCAGGGCAACCCAGCAATATATGGTGGCAAGACAGGAGTTGTGGCAAAATAATGGTGTAGCCCGATCCTTATAGTATATAGAGTATATAGAGCGCACCATATATAAAGAGTATATAGAGAGCACCATATCCTTATAGTATATAGAGTATATAGAGAGCTCATCTGCTCATGCCTATCCTTATAGTATATAGAGTATATAGAGCGCACCATATATATAGAGTATATAGAGAGCACCATATCCTTATAGTATATAGAGTATATAGAGAGCTCATCTGCTCATGCCTATCCTTATAGTATATAGAGTATATAGAGCGCACCATATATATAGAGTATATAGAGAGCACCATATCCTTATAGTATATAGAGTATATAGAGAGCTCATCTGCTCATCCCTATCCTTATAGTATATAGAGTATATAGAGCGCACCATATATAAAGAGTATATAGAGAGCACCATATCCTTATAGTATATAGAGTATATAGAGAGCTCATCTGCTCATGCCTATCCTTATAGTATATAGAGTATATAGAGAGCACCATATCCTTATAGTATATAGAGTATATAGAGAGCTCATCTGCTCATCCCTATCCTTATAGTATATAGAGTATATAGAGAGCTCATCTTCTCATGCCTGTCCTTATAGTATACAGAGTATATAGAGCGCACATCTGCTCATCCCTATCCTTATAGTATATATAGTATATAGAGTATATAGCGCTCACATCTGCACGTGGAGTTTGTGGTCATTGCAGTCATCTTTTTATTCCTATATTTCAGTTAAGCTAGATTCACCTTCTGATGTGTCCTACAATTACACTGGCGCTGTATATCACATCACATGGAGCGGAAATAGGGGCTTATCCAAATGGTTAACAATTGAGTATGAAGTGAAGATGAAGAAAGGAGCCTCAGGCAAGGTGGGTAGTAGAGAACACAAATTCACATTTTCATGGAATACTATCAGGAGGACACGGCTTCACACGGGTAGATTTCATTTTATGTTTGTATAGTGGCCCCATAGGAATTGCCCAGTTTTATATGTCTGGTGTATTTTGTATGTCGTTTGCATGTGTGTCCATAAGTGTCATGTGATCATGTTCATCTCAATTTGGATATCAGTGAAAAACCTGCGATCGGTTGTTACTCATACTTGGAGTAAAGCTGTGTGAATGTGACCTTACTTTTCTCCTCTCTGACAGGGGAAGGCTGTGGAGTATTATAAATCTTCTTCACCTGTCACACCCCAGTGCAATTTCCTTGACTGTGCACTGCCGATTTATCAGAACAGTTCTTGACCCCTTTCTTCAATGAGTTACCTCCATAGGATTTCTCTTTAACCTCTTTTCTCTGGATTGCACCATTCTCAGCATATTTTTCCTATTGCACCAAAAAAGATGGACACTATATATAATACAAATTCCAGCTGATCTAGCACCGACGCCCAGGCTTCATTCAAACTTGCTTAGATTGCTCAATTTTGTCGTTCTAATGTGTACTGACAACGAAACCGATCCGCAGAAGACCTATCACATGGGGTCACCTGTCTAATGTCCATATAGGACAGATACAAACATGAAGTGGCCATGCAGTGAACAATATGAGAACAAATTACCCAATTGTGGCAAAATCTGGTTTGAAAAATTCTAGATAACACGATTAGTCCATAGACTTCATTGTAAATAGACACGGTTTATTTTTTGTGCACAGTGTCAGTTTGCAATGAAGTCTATGGAGAGGGAGAGAGGCAGAGACATGAAGCCGCTGATAACTGATGATTTATCACTTTACCTTGTCATAGGATATCCTGAAGACCGTGATCTCTGACCGATATGTGGAGATGTTTGAATCAGAGTTTGATGAAGGCTCCAACTTTATCCAAATTCGCTGTATGTTAGAAGACCGATCGTTCTACAGAAGCCATTGGAGCGAGTGGAGTTCTGAGATTAGGATTGATATTTTTGGTATTTTATTATTTCTTTTTTCTATGATATTTTTTGTTTTTATTCCAGTAACAGCGCTACCCTTGTCCGTGGAGGTGTCTGGTATTGCAACTGGGGGCGGGCCATCAGCTCCCTGGACCCCTACCATCTTCTGCCAGCAACACCCCATGCTGTAGGAGTTGTTCTTCCATCCTAGATGAACACTAAGAGCAGTGCCCCAAAGCATGAAGGCCCGCCCCTAGTGCACCAATTACCTAATTTGCATAATACTTCAAAGTTGTTTTTCTATTAGAGTGATACATATAACTATGGGGAACAAATGATAATACCGAGCAACCACAGGAATAGATTGTTAATACAATACAAGGAAGATTGGCAGCAGCAGTAATTCAATCCAGAACCCCTTAGGGAACAGAAGATGCAGGAGAATGACCGATGGATAAGAATAAAACCGCGCTACTCTCTTGGGATAAACCAATACACGCACTTTATTCCACTTTCTTAAAAACACGACGCTACAACACAGCGTTTCGGGGATTCCCCTTTTTCAAGTGTCACAAAACACACAATATACCCAGAAAAGGAGTTAGGAGCATGAATCAGGAGCAGGAGCTTCCTTGCACGAGTAGAATGTGATGCACAGCTTGGAGTGTCTCTTTATTCTTATCCATCGGTCATTCTCCTACATATAACTATGGATCACTGTCATGTGCTCTATAACACGGTGGTAACAGTTACATTGGGTTAGGGGGGGTGGTAGACTCCCGTTATGGTGACCAAATCAACTTTTCCAAGTACCCCAATACAAGCCCGTGTTTGTAAAGGGGACAATAAGCTGCCGGACACCTCTGCCAGTGAAAACAAAGGATCAGGCATGTGAAAATTCAACATGTCCAATCGTTCCTCCCTGGACATCCAGCATCAGGGGAGAGTCAGGTAACACCTACTATATATGCATTATATAGTCAGAGGGTCCCACAGGATTAGCTAAGACCACCAGGGCCCTGATAAGATGGAGCAATCATGTTAACATTTGTGCAAAAAGATCAACTATATGAAGATTATCCCGAGAAACTGGTAAATTCCTCGAAGTGAAATTGTTCATAGCGCCTTGTCAAATCCAAAAGTGATATAGTGCACATTATACAGTGATATATAAGTGACATAATGCACATTATACAGTGATATATAAGTGACATAATGCACATTATACAGTGATATATAAGTGACATAATGCACATTATATAGTGATATATAAGTGACATAATGCACATTATACAGTGATATATAAGTGACATAATGCGCATTATACAGTGATATATAAGTGACATAATGCACATTATACAGTGATATATAAGTGACATAATGCACATTATACAGTGATATATAAGTGACATAATGCACATTATACAGTGATATATAAGTGACATAATGCACATTATACAGTGATATATAAGTGACAGTGCGCATTATACAGTGATATATAAGTGACATAATGCACATTATATAGTGATATATAAGTGACATAATGCGCATTATACAGTGATATATAAGTGACATAATGCACATTATATAGTGATATATAAGTGACATAATGCACATTATATAGTGATATATAAGTGACATAGTGCGCATTATACAGTGATATATAAGTGACATAATGCACATTATACAGTGATATATAAGTGACATAGTGCGCATTATACAGTGATATATAAGTGACATAATGCACATTATACAGTGATATATAAGTGACATAGTGCGCATTATACAGTGATATATAAGTGACAGTGCGCATTATACAGTGATATATAAGTGACATAATGCGCATTATACAGTGATATATAAGTGACAGTGCGCATTATACAGTGATATATAAGTGACATAATGCACATTATATAGTGATATATAAGTGACATAATGCGCATTATATAGTGATATATAAGTGACATAGTGCGCATTATACAGTGATATATAAGTGACATAATGCGCATTATACAGTGATATATAAGTGACATAATGCACATTATATAGTGATATATAAGTGACATAATGCGCATTATATAGTGATATATAAGTGACATAGTGCGCATTATACAGTGATATATAAGTGACATAATGCGCATTATACAGTGATATATAAGTGACATAATGCACATTATATAGTGATATATAAGTGACATAATGCGCATTATACAGTGATATATAAGTGACAGTGCGCATTATACAGTGATATATAAGTGACATAATGCACATTATATAGTGATATATAAGTGACATAATGCGCATTATACAGTGATATATAAGTGACAGTGCGCATTATATAGTGATATATAAGTGACATAGTGCGCATTATACAGTGATATATAAGTGACAGTGCGCATTATACAGTGATATATAAGTGACATAGTGCGCATTATACAGTGATATATAAGTGACATAATGCGCATTATACAGTGATATATAAGTGACAGTGCGCATTATACAGTGATATATAAGTGACATAATGCACATTATACAGTGATATATAAGTGACATAATGCACATTATACAGTGATATATAAGTGACATAATGCACATTATACAGTGATATATAAGTGACATAATGCGCATTATACAGTGATATATAAGTGACAGTGCGCATTATACAGTGATATATAAGTGACAGTGCGCATTATACAGTGATATATAAGTGACATAATGCACATTATACAGTGATATATAAGTGACATAATGCACATTATATAGTGATATATAAGTGACATAGTGCGCATTATACAGTGATATATAAGTGATATAGTGCGTGTGTTTATTATGTTATCACATCTCTATGACATTGCCCCATATTGTTGGTTTTTTGATTATTCTCATCCTTCTATTTAGTTCGTTCTTCAGTAAGAGAAAAACAAGAAACGACACAAACACCAGATCTCATCCATATCATCACCGTAGTGACCCTGCTGACCATGACGCTCATCTTGTTGGTCCTGGCTTTACGCTCCAACCGCGCTTTAAGGTAGGAAAAAAACTGCCTTATGTTTCTAGGTAATGGATCGTCTCATGAGGAAAGTCCCTTCTAAAGATACATGTCCCAGCAATGACCTGAGCTCTGTGGCAGCACTGGGGATCCAAACAAGGTTAGGTTTGTGGGTCCCCCTACTACTGCCCACATACACACATTATAATGGACCTTTAGTGCACCCATACACACTATAGTACCCCCATAGTGCACCCAAACACAATATGCTGCCCCCTTAGAGCCCCCTTTCACAGTATACTGCCCCCTTAGTGCAGCCATACACACTATACTGCCCCCTTAGTGCACCCATATGCAAAATACTGCCCGTTAGTGCACCCATACACACTATACTGCCCCCTTAGTGCACCCATACACACTATACTGCCCCCTTAGTGCACCCATACACACTATACTGCCCCTTAGTGCTCCCATACACACTATACTGCCACTTAGGGCTCCCATACACACTATACTGCCCCCTTAGTGCACCCATACACACTGCACTGCCCCCTTGATGTTCCCATACAGTATAGTGCCCTCGTAGTGCCCCGACACAGTGTAATACTCCCATAAAAAGCCAGGGATTCATTCTTAGAAGAAGTATGTATGTAACAATCGATGTATCTAATTAATGATACAATATTAATAATTGTATAATGTCATTTAAAATAATCATTTTATTTTGAGGCCAAAAACTGAGTCAGTAATTCTTTTTCCATTTCCGACCCCATCAATAATTGGCCCCGACTCTAACTCCATTAGCCAGGACCCTTCCGTGGCTCGTCCACTCCCCGCACACACTTGCCGGATGATATAAGATAGTAATACAGCTCATGCTCCCGGCTAGGCTGCTGATATCAGTATTTGGGTAAGGCTTACACTTATTTTTGTGTTAGCGACCTGGTAGGATAAGATCTGCTGACAGACTCCTTTAAAGCACATTGAGAATCTCTCTTTTCCATGGGAATATTCCTGCTTAGAACACAATTCAGACTTCCTCAAGTGCAGCTGAGAGATAGATAGAGTGAATCTGCCCCATATAGAGCGTAACAATCATAGCAAAGGGAAGTATTGGAGCTCAGCCCCATGGTGGGAATGGGACTGAGTTGTAATACCAGTCACAGCCTATAGACTAGAGTGGCGCTGTTTCTGTAAGTAACGTCCGTTCATTCGCTCACATCTCTTGATGCACATTTTCATTATTTCACATTTATTTCAGAACGAATGTCCCTTTTTTGAAGAAAATCCCAACGGCTGCCGATTTCTTCCATCCTCTCTATCACATACACAATGGAAATTTCCAGGTAACTTAGCATGGCCGTCTTGCCACCATGTCTAGGACAGCAATGTCTTCTTACTTAGAGGGGTAGCCGCATTTTGTGATGGTGATGTTCTGTGCTGTTAGTTTCACTAATGAGATTCTCTACTGTCAGGTAGGCGGTCCTGGGCCACACATGCAGGGACCGCCCACCTGACAGTAAGGAGCCTAATGAATACATTGGGTGCTGCAACAAAGAATGGAGAGGGATAAAGGAGAAATTGCAACTGTTCTGGAATCAGTGCAAAAGCAACTATTGCAGGATGCAAAGAGCCGGGGATTGGTAAAAGGTCCTCTCCAAGTCCTCAAACTCATTCATATATTTCTTGTTCTTTAGGATTGGATTAAATATCAAAATAAATTCAAGGACAATGGGAAAGAAGGCCCGAACAGCGCCCCCCAGGACACCGACCTCTACAGCAGCACTGTATTGTATGTCCAAAAAGAAGTTGTGTCCCCGGTGGAACTTGAACCTCCAATCTCTAAGGAAGATGTCCTCCTGGCCCATGACACTTGTAGCTCCATGTCTTGGTCCGATCCACTGGAGGACAAAGAAATATCTATAGATGGAGTTTATCCTTCGTTCTTTAGCGGTTTTCCAAGTTTTAGCGATGCCATTATGGAGGACAACGACGCGGTTTGCAATCTAGATTGTCCGACAGACTATTTTTCCTATGATGGAAACTACATTGCAAACTCACAAGAAATCGCCGAGTAGTTGTCTACATCTTAGCCATCGATTGTGCTGGACTTGACTTTATATGTGGTCAGCACTAATAGGATCTAATGGGCATTGATGACCTTTAATGTGGAACGCTCACAATGTCTTGGGGTGCTGAGGTGCGATTACACCGTACATGAACCATTGCTATCCGTGTACAGGGGCCGCGGCTATATACACTATTAATAGAGAATACATTATGTGCAGTCATCCATCCTAAATATACAGAGTGTAGTGACATCACATACCACACTCATCATACATTGTATAACAGTATACAGCACAGCTTTCTCAGTGCTAATACAGCACACCACATGTTATGGTTGACATCCACACTATGGCGGCATTCTTCAACTATACATAGGTGTATCTGGTATATAGATCATTCTATGTGAGCGAGTTTCAATATCTGTTATTGATTTGCTGCTTAAGCAATTCTGCAAAGCAATGGAATTGCTACTAAAGTGATTTCCTAATAATCCACTGGACCAGGAGACGGCATGTAAATAAGCTAGCAATAATGCAACACCGCTCTGGTGCACAGCATCTAAGATCGCTCCAAGATACTCACCGCAAGGCAGGATGGACTTGACTGCTCAGACCCAGGTTGTAACCTTAGAACAAGGTGCCAGGACATAGTCTATAATGTACTGACTGATCCAGAGACTTTAAGTTTATTTCCAGGGCTTCTGCAATTTGCAGAGTAAGCATAAAGAGTACGGTGTAGCTTTATGACTGCACAGTTCTCCCTCTGATCTAGGCCTTGCAATTATTTCTGATCCTTAAATGAACAGCTCAGGTTCTCTGCACGGGATTGAGCTATGATAGCCTGTGAGCTGCACAGCATGGAGTCATCTGTATTGTGGACATACACCAATGACCTCAAAAAAAGCGGGGTCATCGGCTCAGCAGGGTGTTAAAAAAAGTACAGGAGTAGGAAAATGACTATTGCTGCAAATGGAGTTCACCAGAATCCTGGGGACACACACTGCATGGACACTAGCCACCGACTACCCTATAGTTCATTGCAAATATCTCTATGATGATCTATAATTCACTGTATGTGACTTTATGTTGTATCTCAGATCATTCAGAGTGAATGTCACAATGTGGCGGCTTAGTAATTTCACTAATGTTTCTCAGAACCGCCATACATTTCCATTACATGGGCAGATCACTATCTCCTCACACAGATGATCACTGATAGCGCACCAGAAAATGGGTAACCGTGCTCACCTAAAATATATTTCTGAAAATCTGCTGTTTACTAAGAGGAGGACAAAAGTCAGGTCTGTTTAGTCTTAAAGAGGACCTTTCACCACTTTTGGGCACATGCAGTGTTATATACTGCCAGAAAGCCGACAGTGCGCTGAATTCAGCGCACTGTCGGCTTTCCCGATCTGTGCCCGGTGTAAAGAGCTTACGGTCCCGGTACCGTAGTGCTCTATGGTCAGAAGGGCGTTTCTGACCATTAGCCAGAGACGTCCTTCTGCCTCGCGGCGCCTATCGCGCTGTGCTGTGGAGCGGGGAGGAACTCCCCCCTCCCGCTCCTGATAATGCTAGTCTATGGACGAGCTGTGTGAGCAGAGGGAGGGGGCGTTCCTCCCCGCTCCACAGCACAGCGCGATTGGCGCCGCGAGGCAGAAGGACGTCTCTGGCTAATGGTCAGAAACGCCCTTCTGACCATAGAGCACTACGGTACCGGCACTGTAAGCTCTTTACACCGGGCACAGATCGGGAAAGCCGACAGTGCGCTGAATTCAGCGCACTGTCGGCTTTCTGGCAGTATATAACACTGCATGTGCCCAAAAGTGGTGAAAGGTCCTCTTTAAAGAAGACTTTTCATGTCCTTGGGCACATGCGGTTTCATATACCGCTAGAAAGCCGACCATGCACTGAATTCTGTGCACTGTTGACTTTCCCGTTATGTGTCCCCGGCTGGAAACATTGGTGTCATTAGTTTTGGCACCGATCTCTGCCTACTGTCAGAAGGGCGTTCCTCATAGCTCGGCGTCAACGCCAGGCAGTAAGGAGCCCCTCCCCCGATGAGTACAGTTAGGGAGGACGTTCCTCGCAGCCTGGCTAGACTATCAGTAATGGCCTTCTGACAGTGGGTAGAGATCGGTGCCGAAATGAATGTCACTGATATCTCCAGCCCCAGGGCACACAACAGGAAAGCCAACAGTGCGCTGAATTCTGCTCACTGTCTGCTTTCTAGCGGTATATAGAACATGAACGCTCCTCTTTAAGACCCTTACTCCGACCATCTCAGCGCAAAGTCAATATTGGGATAGAAGGAGAATTCTTCTGGGATAATCTATAACTATATACATAGTATATAACTATATACATAGTCTGAGCTTGGATGTGTTCTTGTCTTGTAACTGTATTACTATGCTGCTGTAACACTGCCCCATGGTGGGACTATTAAAGGACTATCTTATAAATATATAAACTATCACTGATGAAGAAAGTATTAACGATATAGTATAAAGTATAGTATTGTATATATATATATATATATATATATATATATATATATATATATATATATATATATATACAGCCAATCACTGGACTCAGCAGTTACGTGCTGAGGGTATAACTGCTAATAGAGACCCCACGATGTTGGAGGCCCCTGGGCAGTTGCCCCTTTTGGCTAATTCCACCTATGCACCAGCTCACCATCTGTATACACTGTATACACATTATCTCTTCTTTGCATCTATCTTCCATTTTTCACTTACATACTTTGTAATGACACATTGGTTATCGGCTTCTATGAAAAACCTCCCTTATGAGATTTATTGTATGAGTCACAGAGGAGAAGTCGTACTGTACTGAAGATGTTTCTAAGAATCTCTATCACTAGACGCCTGGAATAAGGACCGCGGTTTATGCTCTTAGTCGTCTTCAAGTTTCTAGACATAGATTTGGTGTAAAATACAGTAAAATACTGTGAAGTGATGCTGTGTGGGAGCGGAGAGATATCAGATAAGCAGATTATCTTCCCACCTCATTATTGCTGATCTGTCCAAGGGTGCACGGTAAAGGGGTCACTCTGAGGATGAGCAGTCACCCCTTTTATGCAGAAGCTTCCCAAACGTTCCTGGAAAGTTGTCAAGTATGGATAGGTCACATCTTGTTATGGTGGTACAACCCTCTAACTGAGAACCAATGCAAGGATCCCCTCTGCACAGACCCTACAATCGTGTATAGACGGTGATGGAATTTATGCAATTTAATACAGATGGTTGCTCCTTAGGATTGGTCATTGTCTGATCGGTAGGGGCCCAACACACAGCACCTCCACAGATCAGTTGCTTGAAGAGATGGGTGCACTCGGGCAAAGAATGCTTCTGTTTCACAGGACAATGATGTCATACACATTGGTCACATGGCTTGTTTGCAGCTCAGTCCCATTCGAATGAATGGGGCTGAACTGCAATACCAAGCTGAGCTGATACTCAACATATAACTGAAAAAGTTGCAATGCTGTGGCCTCTCCAGTCAGCTGATGGGTAGGGTTTCTTATTTGTCATCTGCCACTGATCCTAAGGATAGGTCATCAATCTTTATTTTTCAGAAGCCGGACCACTGTTTTACTCAATGGGGGAGGTCATTTTGGGCCCTATTTTTGGCAGTTTCCAAGGGAGACTTCGGCACAGATGTGACCTTAGCCTAAGTGTTAAAGGCGAACAACAGACAGTATATAGGTCTGCAAAAAGGTTACACAAAAGAGCAGGGTGTAGCTATAGAGGCGCACGTGGGCCCATACAGAGAATGTAATAATTGATGGTAAAGTCGCTATGTACAGTAAATCTACCGTATATTCACACAATAGTGACATTCATTACAATGTCAGTGAATGGGGGTTAGTCACATGACCGTTATTTGGGGGTCCGTTGTCACAGACTATCAAAATATAGATCATGACTTAAATTCTGGCTGGGGGGCAAGATGGCCTTTTGCACCTCAGTTGTCTGATTGTAGCCTCAGATGGACACAATACTGAAGGAACACATGATACATGAATATATACATGAATTGATATATGAATTGATACATGAATTGATACATGAATTGATATATGAATTGATACATGAATTGATACATTAATTGATATATGAATTGATACATGAATTAGAGGAATGCAGTGACCCATGCAGAGTATTTGAGATGATAGAGCGCCATCTAGTGGAGTAAAATGAAACTGTGAGTCAATACAATAAGGTCCAGGTAAAAGGAGCTCTGAGCAGATCTTGGCATCTTGTACCGCCGTGTTATGTTCCGTTCTCCGGTTCCTGGGCTTATATAGAAATAAATACATCCAGCAGCCAGTGCCAGCATTTATCTGAGAATTTTTGGCTTCTGTCTGGTTTCCCACATAGTCTCGCTCCCGGAGGATGCGCCTCATTTATGACAAGGCGTACACATGCTAATATATAATTAGACATTACAATATTAATTAAGATTAACCATGCAGTTCTTAATTAGGAATTGCACAGTATGAACCCAGCCTTAAACAAGCAATTATTATGCAGCCGCTCCTACTAACGATTGTTTACAAAAATTGTCCCAATAATAAGCCCTTAACCCTTTCAGGACACAGGGTCGTAACTTGAGGGGGTGCAGTTGCTCCGGGGCCCAGGAGCCTTAGGGGGCCATAAGCACTGGCATCAATATTGAGACTGCAGCTTCCATCTGGCCCATAACTTAAGGAGTCCCACAGATTACCGGAACCATACTGAGGTGGATTAAACTCCTTAGTACCCGTAACTATCACTATCCAGAATTCACTGTAGAGGTAGGGGGCCCTGGACAAAAGATTGCACCAGGTCCCACAAGACTTTAGTTACACCACTGGGCCCCACGTTGCAAAAATGCAGCATTTTACAATACCTGCCAAGTGGATGGGATTCTGCCTAATCCTATTCACAGATTGCAGAACAAAATCTGCAGCAGAAAAGCTGCATTTTCAGAAACGCCCGTGTGTCAATTATACCTATGGAAATGCAAATATCTTCTGTATGGGGCCGCCATCAGGAATTTTGGGGCCCCATACAGCCTAAGTGTCTGGGCCCCCCTGCCATTTTTGCTTTGCGCGCCGCGGGAAATTTAGCCCCACCCACTGTTATGTTGACTCCGCCCACTCATTAATTTTCCATTTGCCCGCACACTGTATAATCCTCCTACAGTCACCCGTAAATTATATGTCCCCCTCCGTCTCTCCCCTAGCTTCATATACACCCTCCATCTCTGCCCCCAGATTCATGTCCCCTCCATCTCTGCCCCCAGATTCATGTCCCCTCCATCTCTGCCCCCAGATTCATGTCCCCACATTTCTGCCCACAGATTCATGTCCCCCCATCTCTGCCCACAGATTCATGTCCCCCCATCTCTATACCTCCCAACTTTTGAAGAACTAAAAGAGGGACAAAATGTGTGGCGCGCTTAGCGCGCCGCAGCAAATTTAGCCCCGCCCACTTTTGTGTTGACTCCACCCACTTGTTAATTTTTCATGTGCCCGCACACAGTATAATCCTCCTACAGTCACCCGTAAATTATATGTCCCCCCTCTATCTCTCCCCCAGTTTCATATACACCCTTCATCTGCCCCCAGTTTCATGTCCCCCCTCCATCTCTGCCCCTAGATTCATGTCCCCACATCTCTGCCCCCAGTTTCATGTCCCCCCAGATTCATGTCCCCCCAGATTCATGTCCCCCCTCCATCTCTGCCCCCAGATTCATGTCCTCTCCATCTCTGCCCCCAGATTCATGTCCTCTCCATCTCTGCCCCCAGATTCATGTCCCCACAGTGTCATGCCGTCCCCTCCTTCATCTGCCCCAGTGTCATTCCGTCCTCTCTTTCATCTGCCCCCAGATTCACGTTCCACCTCCACATTAAACTTACCTTCTCCTCCGCTCCCTCGCCGCTCTCTGCGCGTCTCTCTCGCTGACACATGCGGCTGAAGGAAGGAGCTGACACAGGTCAGCTCCACGCTTCGCCGCTGGGTGTCTCTCTCGCTGACGCTGACATGTATGCGGCTGAAGCGAGGAGCTGACCTGTGTCAGCTCCTCACTTCGCCGCTGCCGGCTCTCTCGCTGACACATATGCGGCTGAGCCGGGTTCCGGCTCAGCCGCATATGTGTCACCGAGAGAGGCGGCAGCGGCGAAGTGAAGAGCTGACACAGGTCAGCTCCTCGCTTCAGCCGCATATGTGTCAGCGAGAGAGGCGGCAGCGGCGAAGTGAGGAGCTGACACAGGTCAGCTCCTCGCTTCAGCCGCATATGTGTCAGCGAGACAGGCGGCAGCGGCGAAGCGAGGAGCTGACCTGTGTCAGCTCCTCGCTTCAGCCGCGTATGTGCTCAACTCAGATCTGCGTTGAAACAGGACATACAATGACTGCTGCCGGCGCCAGGGGGCCTGGGCCCCCCCCATTTTAAAATTTGGCCGGGCCCCTGACGCCAGTAGCAGTAGTACTGGCCTATCGGCGGCCCTGATGGGGTGTAATAGGAGAAGAAAGTACGCAGAGGAAAACGCTGCAAAATCGCAAAGAAAAAAAACACAATGCATTTACACCGTGCAGGAGATAATCATACACATTAGAGAGAGTGTGTGCCTACATACATTTACACCGTGCAGCGGTTCTTTTTGCTGCACTTTGCTATGTGGGACTTTGCCTATGGCTGAGGCCCCAAGTTGCAGAAACACACATTTTTTTGTTGCAGATTTTGCTGCGTTTTTATGCCCATGTAACGAAAATGGGACGTTGCTGTGTCTATAAGGGGGATTCTGTATTCTGACACATACACTATGGAAACAAAGAAGGGGCTGCAATGCTGTTTCACTGTCACTGATGGTCACTCCTAAGGAGAGGTCACCGATATTGTGAAACCAGAAACCCCCTGGAAATGCTACAAGACACAACTGGACGTCCATAGCGCTATACACGGTGAACACATCTGTCCTGGCTTTGCCTCACATAACACTTATGCAAAAAAAAATACACTCACAATCGTGCAGGCTAAACCAACCACAAGCGCTTTCCTCGGCTTCCTGTGTTTTGTCACACATTGCAGCATGGCTCTGTAAACAGCAACTGGTTCACACGCCAGAGCGATCCCTTCTAATAGCTGCCAGTAACTGCGGGGACGTATACAGAATTTACAGAGATATACATATATTTGGGGGGAAGCGAAGTGACTTATTTGTGCATTGCGGTGTATATATGTATATATTTTATGGTGCTTACCATACAGGATAATTAATGCTATTTTTGGATAGCGTAGACTTCTACACACACACATACACATAGGAATAGGACCTGTCCGGAGTTTTGCTCCCGGCCCTATACACAGGACCATGAAAATACACGATTAGAAATGGCCGTAGAAATGAAAGGGTGAAAAACACGGCTAGTACACTGAGTCTGTGAGCGGGAAAATGGTTGTAAAAATAATCCCAATACCTTATACAGCGGATTCTTCTATTTCTAGATAGACCTCTTATTTCCAGCTCTGACGCCCAATTTGCATGCAGAGCAGATAAATTCCTGCAAAAATCACAATTTACATAGAATTGAGGCACTAAAGCTGGATAAGGCAGGAGGATCATCTGTACAAGGTGCTGGGCTCAGCTCTAAACCCATTTTCCTATTGATAGACTCCCTTTGAAGCCCTTCTTGTCCTATAGTTAGGAGTCCAGTAGGCGGTCCTTAGAGGAAGTCCTCACAGAAGAAGACACATAAACCCTGGAGTATCAGGTGGACACTTGTCCTTCATCATATTGGTATGAGATAAACCCAATTATATATATAACATGGTTAATGTCAGTGGAAGCTTCAGACCAACTTATGTGGTTGATACGAGGGCGATTGACAGGGCGACGTGCGGTGTTTGTGGATAATCATGTGATAGATCCAGGCGCACTAATGCAAAAGAGATGTCAATGGTCAGTTATAGAAAAGCATATATTTATAGGTGTCAATGCACAAAAATATAAGGAAACATAAATAGAATTTGCACAAATCCAGGATAAAAACAGATGGAGCCCCACGTGCCAATCCTAGTGATGTATATACAGCTCCTCTATTTCACCTCGTCCTGACTCCGACTCCTTTGGACTGCCACGGTCAGACAGAAGCTGTAAAACCTGGCAGACCCACGGAGCTGAATAGAGGAGCAGCGCGCATGCGCAACCATTATTTAATTCGGCTGCACTTCCTGTGATCAGTAGCTGAATGGGTGAACCACAGATATAACCCCCACTAATCCAGAAGTTACTCAGTGTCCAATGGATGGTGGATAACCAGTTATTAGCAGAATATTCTGTCTTCAACTGAGTCCGAGACACAAGTGCTCATAAGGTGTCTCAGTTTCTTCTATGGTCTCCATCTATAAAATAATAAAACATCACTGATATGTACAGTCATGGCCAAAAGTTTTGAGAATGATACAAATATTAATTTTTGCAAAGTCTACTGCTTCAGTTTTTCTAATGGCAATTTGCATATACTCCAGAATGTTATAAAGAGTGATCAGCTTAACAGCAATTACTTGCAAAGTCAATATTTGTCTAGAAAATGAATTTTATCCCCCAAAACACATTTCAACATCATTGCAGCCCTGCCTTAAAAGGACCAGCTAACATCGTTTCAGTAATTGCTTCATTAACACAGGTGTGGGTGTTGATGAGGACAGGGCTGGAGATCAATCTGTCATGATTAAGTAAGAATGACACCACTGGACACTTTAAAAGGAGGCTGGTGCTTGGGATCATTGTTTCTCTTCTGTTAACCATGGTTATCTCTAAAGAAACACGTGCAGTTATCATTGCACTGCACAAAAATGGCCTAACAGGGAAGAGTATCGCAGCTAGAAAGATTGCACCTCAGTCACCAATCTATCGCATCATCAAGAACTTCAAGGAGAGAGGTTCCATTGTTAGCAAAAAAGGCTCCAGGGCGCCCAAGAAAGACCAGCAAGGACCGTCTCTTAAAAGTGTTTCAGCTGCGGGATCGGGCTACCAGCAGTGCAGAGCTTGCTCAGGAATGGCAGCAGACAGGTGTGAGTGCATCTGCACGCACTGTGAGACTGCGGAGACTCCTGGAGAAAGACCTGGTCTCAAGAAGGGCAGCAAAAAAGCCACTTCTCTCCAGAAAAAACATCAGGGTCAGACTGATATTCTGCAAAAGGTACAGGGAGTGGACTGCTGAGGACTGGGGGAAAGTCACGTTCTCTGATGAATCCCCTTTTCGATTGTTTGGGACATCTGGAAAACAGCTTATTGGGAGAAGACGAGGTGAGCGCTACCACCAGTCTTGTCTCATGCCAACTGTAAAGCATCCTGAAACCATTCATGTGTGGGGTGGCTTCTCAGCCAAGGGAATCGGCTCTCTCACAGTCTTGCCTAAAAAACACAGCCATGAATAAAGAATGGGACCAGAATGTCCTCCAAGATCAACTTCTCCCAACTGTCCAAGAGCAGTATAAAAACATATATGTAAATTGTACCTGAACGTGCACGGTGGGCAGTCATGCACGATCCGACGTCATCTTCTGGCACGCCTACCTCTTCTTTCTTCTTGCAGCGACGCTCTCTGGTCCCGGCTCTTCCGCGGCTTCATCCTCGTCTTCTTCCGGCTGGATTGCTTGAAATCCTGCGCCTGTGTAGTAGCAATTCCCTTCAGAGCGCTACTGCGCAGGCTTTGGTGCCATTTTTATCAATGGCAGTTCGCAAGCGTACTGCGCATGCACAGTACGCTTGTGTAGTTCTAAGGGAACTGAGCATGCGAACTGAGTACACTTGCGAACTGCCAATGATAAAAATGGCGCTGAAGCCTGCACAGTAGCGCTCCGTAGGGAAGCGCTACTACACAGGCGCGGGATTTCAAGCAATCCAGCTGGAACAAGACTAGGATGAAACCGCAGAAGAGCCGGGACCAGAGGGCGTCGCTTCAAGAAGAAAGAAGAGGTAGGCGTGCCAGAAGATGACGTCGGATCGTGCACGACCACCCACCGTGCACGTTCAAGTATGATTTACATATGTTTTTATAGTTTTATTATAATACGGGAGCGGGGTTTAAAATAAGATTAGCGGTGCCTGAATAGTCTTTTTAAAGGCTACTCACGCATATGTGGGGCTCAGACAGCATCATTTTGCTGTTAGAGTCCCTTTAAGTAAGACCTCCAGTTACCTCCAGTTTTACACTCCGCCGCTGCCCGTCAATGTCGGTTTTTTGTGTCCGTTTTCTCTTTCCTTTATCATTTCCTCTTTTCTGTTCCTGAGAATATCTATGTCACAAAACAGAGTAATAAAAAATATACAACCACAATCAACAATCGGGGCAGAGGAACGGATGTGACATTATCTCACTCCGTTATGTAAGATCTACTTACTAAAAAACAAAGACACGACACAAAAAGTAACATGTAAAAAGCAGACGTGAAACTGAAGGGTCGCAGAGGTCCCCGCTGGCCGTCACCCCCTCCCTGGTACCTGCAGTATGACACGCTGCTGTCCGTATACTGATTGCTTTTCATGATTCATTGTTGCTCTGTGTTTTTTGCTACTGCCACATTAAGTATTTGCTACGGAGTCATCACAACTTCTTCCAACTAGTATTTTTTGGAAAGAAGGTGGTGCAAAGATTCTCCTAGACAGTTGTACCTATTGGTTGTGCAGCATTCGGTACGCTGCAATGCTCTAGATACAGCTGCCGCATGATACAGCCTTCACATGCTATGACCTGACATTCTAGTCTATAAGGCCAGGGCCCCACAGGCGGGAAACGTGGCCTGAAAAATCGCTGGAGTTTTACAGTAACTGCAAAGTGGATGGCATTCTTGCGAATCCCACACTCACTTTGCAGTAAAAACTTCTGGGCGGACACGTTGCGAATTTCCAAAACCAGCACGGTTTTGGAAATCGCAGCATGTCAATTATATCTACAGAAACGCCGGCGGCTTCCCCATAGATATAATTGGAACAGAAAGTCTGAGGAGGAAAACTCTGTGAAATTTCTAGAAGAATTGTGATGTGTTCCCGCCACGGTTTTTCCCGCAGTGCTTTACGTCGTCCCGTGGGGCCTTATTCTAAAGCAACTTTTTTTATTGGAGATTTTGCTGCAGTTTCTGCTGCGTTTTTTTTCTCTAGCATTGTCATGCTACAAGAGGCCTTAGCCTTAATGGATGCTTTCTCGTGCCTTTCAGGTCTTCCGTCTGAAATTCTGTAGCAACCATTGCGGCATCCCATCAGTGCGGTGTGTTTCCCTGCCAGTCCAGGGTTGAGAAACCGCTGTTCAGGCCCCACGTAGCAAATAAACTGAAGCGGGAAAGACCGCAGCGGAAACGCATCACATTTTTTCCTGCAGCGTTCTGCACAAAGAGTCTGCAGATTTTTCGTCTGTGGAGTTTCTGCTTCTATTATACCTATATGGTAAACTCCAGTGTTTCCGCAGGTATAATTGATGTATTTTTGTAAATGCAGCAGATTTTTTTCCTGTAATGTGTGGACGGTATTTGCCGGAATCCCATCCACTTTGCAGGTAATGTAGAACACAGCATTTTCACTACATGGGGCCCCAGCCTAAAGGAGATTTCCTAGCAAGGTGCTGCGGTCTCTTCACAGAATGACAAGCAGATTGAAAATCACTTATGCCAAGTGACAAATGATCGCTGCTGCATTCATTGTACTTATGAAGAGGCGAGCGCCTTCACATATATGAGGAAACCTGTTCTGCTGTCAAAGGGTTTAAAAAAACTGCACAAGTCCTGGTCAGTACAAGGCCAGAGCAAGGACAACTCCCTCTGTTTCTTTCAGTATGAAAATGGAGGACACTGAGCAGACCCCAGTATAGACTACGGATTCTGCAGGTAGCCCTTGTTTTAGTCGTCTGACTCTGCGTCATCAGGGTCCCCCTGGCGGAACTGAACAATGGAGAGCACAGTGAAGTTGTGTTGTATTTTTGTTGCAGTTTTAATTGTAGCGATGAACATCCTATTCCGCTGTAATGGCCATTGACAACCAATGATTTACTGGCATAGAAAATGTGCAACCCAGGTGTCACGTCTAGTGAGGGCTGCTCAGTACGACATGCAGTTCTTCAGGGACTTTGATAATATCAGCACAGCTGCAACAAAAACTGCACAGAGCTGCACTGTGCGAACCCAGGCTTAAAGTGTCCATATTTAAAGCTAATTAAAACCAGCCTTGGACAGATGGGCGGTCGTCCACAACCAAAATGGAATCAGCCACACCCCGTAAGCGTGATCAGAGCATAACAGGGCTGAAATGCAACGCACCTAGATTGATTTTGAGGCCTAGGAGCAGAGAGGAAGAGGTGAGTCCTGGTATTGTAGAGGTCCCTTGTGGCTGGCAGGTGGGATTATTTCACTGATATATACATATAAATAAAACTATTGCTAAAAAGCAACATCACATAGACATGCAGGTGCAAGATGCAATGGCTGCAATACATGTGCAAACACGTGTGTATTGCAGCCATTGCGTCTTGCGCCTGCACGCCTCTTGTGTTTGTTGCTGATGTGTTGTTCACTGTTACAATGTTTACTTGTACGATTTCTTTTTGAATGAATATATATATATATATATATATATATATATATATATATATATATATATATATGCAACTAATACATTAACGGCAATGGTAGCAAATCCCACGGAGACCAGCAATATACTGAACAATAAGGCCGTACGCCAATATTCTGAGAAAATATAAAGTGAATCTTCAGGATTGCTTTGCATTTTCTCATCATTGACGTGCAGCCTCATTGCTCTATCTGTATATTGCTATACTGTGTGCTTGCACGTGTATTGCAGCCATTGTGTTTTGCGCCTGCACGTCTCTTGTGTTTGTTGCTGATGTGTCGTTCACCATTACAATATTCACTTGTACAAATTCTTTAAGATTTGTGCTTAATGGGGTGAAAAGCCAAAAAAAAATCTTCCCTCCCCAAAACACTTGCACCCTCAGCCAGGCAGTAGACCGTCCACAATCTGTCCACACTTGCAATGATCCCCAATCCATACTTATTTGTCTTTGATACCAAAATCTTTTTTTTTTTACTCCAATTTGTTTATTTTGTCTCAATAACTGCATCCATAAACCTGCACGTGTGAATGAGCCTTAATTTTTTGCTGCATTATTTAATTTAACCCATTCAGGGCCCCTCCATCATCATCTATTCATAGCTATTTCTTACAGCTGAGCTCCCCTTTAACTATAATCTCTCTCAGGAGTCTAGGAAAGCTGGGTAACCACCCCAAGGAGAGACGTTATGTTTAGCACATGGGTTATCACCCAGCTTTTCCCAGAAACGACTATAACTCCGGCAGGAGGACACCTCAAGGTCTCCAAAGACGCGTTTATTCTAGTTAATGAAGAAACGCACATGAAGGAGGCAGTGTGAACAGTAGGTTGCAGGAAGGTGCCGTTAGGAATGCGGTCTGCAGCCACAGGACCAGGTGGGAGTGTGAGACGTAAACAGAGCTCCATCCCCGGTCACCTCACTGCAAAATGGAGGAAACAAACAAGGAAACGAAGACGCTTTTTCTGTGAATGAGGAGGAGGAGGGGGCGGGCGCGGCGTGGAGTAATAAGCACCCGCCTCGGCCAATCAGCGGCGAGCACACGGCGGCCTCAGCCAATCGGGCGCGGCGTCATAGCGCTACGCCCCTCCCCTCACCACCACGAACATTGTTGTGGAGTGACGTCAGCTCCAGACGATGCGGGCGGCCATTACTGTTGGCTGCTGTGTGATTCTAAAAGCCATCTGAGGAGAGGGGGAGAAGGCCATGGCCAGGACCACTAGCCAAGTGGTGAGATGCCCGTCTGGTGTGGGGGGCTCGGGGTGGGCCGCGGCGGGGCTGGGGAGGGTGTCGGCGGCCTGGGTGAGGGGGCAGTGGCGGGGAGAGGTGTGCGCAGTGGCGGCAGCAGGCCTCTCCCCTCCATAGATATAAGGATGGGCATCTGCCCCGGTGCCCTCAGCCTGTCAGCGGCCCACACATGGCCGGGAGTGCTGCCCGGTGGCAGGCCGAGGGTGCCGGTACTGACTGCCATGCCTGACCCCTATGGGCACAGCCCCGGTCACCTATAGACGGTCTCGCCCCTGGCAGGACCCCCATGTGCTCCACACACTAAATGCACGGGGGGAAACTTCTTGGTTTATTTGTTTTTTGTTTTAATTTTTGATTTTCCATCTGCCGGCCCACAATGCAATGCAAATCCTCCTGCCCATGGGGTGTGCAGAGTGCCACATGTCGTGTCATAACCTGCACCCATACAGTGGCACGCTCAGCGATGACATCATAGTGTCTTGTCCTGATGACCTCATTAATTGAGTTAAGGATTTGCTCCATTGTGGGATTAATTACAATCCCGGGTGACGAGATTCTTCCAATACTGCGGGGGCCGGTGTTACCCCTATGGCAGAAGGTGGAGTGACCCAGGGGGCCAATCACGTGATCCGGGGTCGCTACCAGATCACTTGGTTCGTTTGCAACAAAGCTGCCATTTTTAAGTCCTGAACGTCCCCTCCCCCCATAAGGGCGTCTTGTATTTCACTGTATTACTATATGTAAGAGCTCCGGCCATATAATACTTGTAGCTACAAGTTTAAAGGGGGTCTCTGTAGCTTTGACCCTTTGCAGAGAGCAAGGTAAGCCATACAGGTGCCATTATGGAGAAATTCACATCTTGATGTCCTTGGTGGCATAATTGGTACCCTATAGGTGGCTTTTCCCATGCATTGCCCCCCTCTTTACATTGAACCCCTCCCCTTCTGGCACCCACTAGGGTCTGTCACTTACAGGGTAGTCCTGGGTATTGGACATGAAGGTTCCTCGTCTTGAGTACTTACTGCTGCATCAGGAGCATAAAGACGCGATTCTCGGAGTCTTGCACCCTGCACGATCCCTGGTGTGTTTACACTTCTGCCCCCATCCCCTATATGGTACTGTCAGCAGTTTAGAGGGGACAGAACTGCTGACGGCTTCGTTTTTTAAAGGGGTTATCCAAGATCCCATATGTATTGCATACTGCTGACCAATCTGCAGTTGGGGGTCCCCCTGATCATGGGGTAGAACCAACTCCGGTTGAATGGAGAGGTTGCCGAGCATGTATACGCCACATCCATTATATTCTAAACAGAAGTGGGGTCCGGCTCTCTTAGCCCTATAGAGTTGACTGTTGTGGCAAGTGAAGGACATGGGACACCCATTCCTATGACGGGGGGGTGTAAGCGTCTAAATGCAGGCGATCTACATGTGATCCGTGTAATGGGAGCAGTGGTGCACATGTGGGACCCTCCTGCATTCCTTTCTGGCTCCTGAGTACAATGGTGGAAGCTTTGCGTCAGAGCCGCCCTCCCAAGCCAAATCTACCTGAATCTGCGGCCACCCCTTCCTCCCCGAAAATCCTGTCCTGACAGCTGTGGTCCATACCGACCATATGCATGGCATCGCACCGTGCAAGCCCCTGTCCTGCGCATTTAAATGACCTTTACGTCTATAAGTGTAGGGGACCCTTAAGGTGACCGCCTGTGACTAGGCTCAGTAACTTTGTGCAGCTTATTTGTCAAGCTCATAAACAATGTCCAAGTTCCCTTTCTGGTGAGTGAAAATGGGAAGCGAGTCAGAAGAGTAAACAAGTGGTTTTAGTGAATGGTGTGTGCCGAGCGAGCGCTGCTGTGGTTTATACAAGTCATTCACAAGCGCGCCGTCATTCACGGCGATGAGAAAAGTGATCTGCTAATCTGTGCGCTCTTATTGGCATCTGCCAAGTTCCCTCCTAGTTTCTCTCCCTCATTTATGGCAGGCGTTGTATTGGATAATTAGGGCGACATGTCACTACTTGTGGATGTGTACAAGGCTCTGGAATGTGGAGGTGACATTTGCTTGACTTTGCCGGATCAGTTTTCTTCACTATTCTCACTTTTTTTTTTTTTCGACTGTCCAAGATGCGAGTAAAGTCACTTCATTCTTGTGCAACCCTTAAAGGGGTTGTGTGATGAAGACGCTGTGTCCATATGGCCTGTTGGGGAATATTCATATCCTACAGGGGAGTGCACCCTGCTCCCCATACAGCCCCCCAAACATAGAAGCGGGCTGCATGGGGGGTTTGCATTCTTTAAGGCTTGAGCTGATGCATGTAATACCTCCCCCCCCCTGTAGGTGGCCTGATGGGCACAACCACCAGATACTCCATTACCTTAAAATGCTCCGACCCCCTTTCCATTGCACCCTCAGTTTTAAAGCTCTTATTCAAGGTAATGTCACACCTGATGAGCTATCTGAAGGTATAATGGCGATCGGCATATTGTCCACTACAATGCTTGATGTCACGTTTCTTGGTGACGCTCCTGTATTCTGACCAGTTCACTTGCCAAATGGGCTACTCATGTATAAATCCACTTTGCACGTATAACCAAGCACAGTCTAGATTGGACACCTTCACTATGCAGAACTAGGTGTTTGTGTTTTGCCTCTTCTCTATATGTGCCTTGTACTTTTATACATGATTATTCTGACATTGCATTCGCTTATTTACGTGTTTTCCAGCTCTTTAGTCTCTTGTATATATAAATGCCATCAGTAGCCCATAAAGCAGGTTGTGCCCGAATTGACGCCGGGATTGGCATTGCTGCAGGTAGAAAGTGACAGCTCTGTGGTGGCTCCGGGTTGAAATTATAGAATATATTTTGTCAGGTTACTTAAAGTGGATATTATTTAGGCTGGTAGAAGTGTTTTTTTTTTTTTTTTTTTTTTTTTTTTTTTTTTAAATAATAATCCCGGTGACCTCTCAGTTCAGTCCTTCTGATCGGCCGTCTTCTTGCACTGGAAATCTTCCTTGGCCCCTATTTGCTCTAGATCAGGGGTAGGGATCCTTGGTCTCCCCAGCTGCTGTGAAACTACAACTCCCAGCATGCTCCATTCACTTCCATGGGAGTTCCAAGAACAGCAGAGCAAGTATGCATGCTGGGAGTTGTAGTTTTGCAACATCTGGAGAGCCGAAGGTTCCCTACCCCTGATCTAGATGAAAGCTACAGCTCTGGAGAACTTAAAGGGGTCTCTCATGTACATAACTAAATTTGTAGATAATTAAAAGTTAAACATTGTTGCAAATATAAGTAGTTAAACATTTTGCAGAGTTTTAAAGATTTTCTCTAAATATCTTGTGGTCACAGTCTTATTGTCTTGATCGATTGCCAGTGGATACGACCATGAATGCAGGAACATTTTGTAAGGTTAGAAAATCAGCCATGATGTCCTTATTGTGGTCAGGTTATCTTCTCATACATGTAGTGTCCTCCTGATAACCAGCCATGATGTCCTTATTGTGGTCAGGTTATCTTCTCATACATGTAGTGTCCTCATGATATCTAACCATGATATCCTTATTGTGGTCAGGTTATCTTCTCATACATGTAGTGTCCTCTCCTGATAACCAGCCATGATGTCCTTATTGTGGTCAGGTTATCTTCTCATACATGTAGTGTCCTCCTGATAACCAGCCATGATATCCTTATTGTGGTCGGGTTATCTTCTCATACATGTAGTGTCCTCCTGATAACCAGCCATGATGACCTTATTGTGGTCAGGTTATCTTCTCATACATGTAGTGTCCTCCTGATATCTAACCATGATGTCCTTATTGTGGTCGGGTTATCTTCTCATACATGTAGTGTCCTCCTGATAACCAGCCATGATGTCCTTATTGTGGTCGGGGTATCTTCTCATACATGTAGTGTTCCTGTCTGATGGCCCAGCTACAATAAGACAATCCTAGTTGGGTTTCTGACAAGTCCCAGACCATAGAAAGTTTCTGCAATTGTGGTCTTAACCATTGGCAACCGATGAAGATAACAGACTGTCATCACTAAGAAAGTTAGAGAAAATCTTTAAAACTCTGCAGAATTTTTAGTTACTTATAATTGCAAAAAAAGTTTAACTTATGATTATCTACAAATATAGATAAGACTGTTCATGGGAGACCCCTTTAAGTCTCGATAGAGCGGCAGAGCCGGGTGGTCATTGCTGGGCAGGTCTTACTCTCTGACTTGATATGGCTGGACCACTCTCTGTATTACCTTGACTCGTACAAGGATCCGGCTCGGCTCACTGTCTTCTCAGTTATAGTTCCTAAAATTGATGGTTGACAATCACCAAATATGACCGTCGCCCCCAACCAGAACGAGCAGAGATTTAAAGGAATAAATGAAAATGTATACTGTGTTTTCTACAAAAATCCTTTCCATCAATCTGCTCGGCTCCGGCCTGGCCTTTAGCTGCATGGAAGTTATCCGGCATTGTCATTGCGACATTCCCTTTCTAAAGGGGGTTCTACCCACTGAGGTGCAATTCCAGACCGAGTCTGTGGGTAAGAGTGGCGCTGTGCCAAATAGTTCATACCTATTTCATTCTAAAAATTTTAGTAAAGCCTCCTGCTAATGTGTGACCATTACACAATTGCTAACTTTATATTTGCCTTTGGGTTTTAAGATTACTTGTAGCTCATGTCTGGTGTTTTGGGTTTTTTTGTTTGTTTTTTTTTGTTATAGATTTCTGAGTTTTTAAAAGAAAAAAAATTACTAATATCATCAATTTAAAAAAAAAATAAAAAAATCTGAAATCTAATGTATCTTTTTAACGCAGCCTGCAATTCTGTTTCTGAAATGTTTTGGGAAGCCCATTGGATACATCTCGGGGTTTTGGATAGATTCAATTCTATTTGTTGCAACATTGATGGAACAATTGACAAAGTTTGACATGACGACTACTCTAGACCTGAAATTGACTACGATACCTAATCTCTGCTTCGCTCCTCTCCTTAACGTTTGGTTGGTTTATTTTTTTTCTGGAGGGACTTGTACGTTTCTTTAACGCTTTGACCTCTATTTGTAATATTTCCAACATGAAAATGATATTACGGTAAATATGGAATGAAAACTTTGTCCATAAAATAACTTGTATGTGGAGGTTGGACCATCTGAGACTAGAGATGAGTGAACACTATTCGAAGCAGCTGTTACGAATAGCACGCTCCCATAGAAATGAATGGAAGCGGCCGGCACGCAGACTTTGCCGGTGGCCGGCCGCTTAACCCCCTGTGTGCTGGCTACGTCCATTCATTTCTATGGGAGCGTGCTATTCGGAACGGCTGTTTCAAATAGAGTTTGCTCATCTTTATCTGAGACACTTTGGAAAATTGCACAAACCTAAATGAACATCCCTGAGTTAAGTGATTCTTGATTCCCAATTTTGTGTATTTTTGTCCTAATATTGCCGCCACGTATGTATGGTACTGTTCCCTATCATTTGCTGGGATGTTGTGAATTGTTTTGCCCTTCCCTCATTTGTTTCCTGATTGCTGTTTTAGTGGGCGTTCACACTAGCGTCAGTGTCCGCAGCTAATGTCCGCCCAAGATTTTAGCATCGGACACTAGCTGTGTCCATTACAATTTTCATTATTTTAAATGGGACATCATGTACTGTCCATGGGTGTCCTTAGGTGTCTGTTTGCAAAGATGTCCGATTTTTCAAGCAGACAGCAGAATCCTACATGTAGGACACACACGGACACTACATGATGTCCCATTTAAACTAATGCAAATTGTAACGGACACAGCTAGTGTGAACCCTGCTTTCTTTTACTTTTACCCTTTTTTTTTTTTTTTTTTTCTGTTCTTTAAAGGGATCCTATCATTTAGACGACATTTTTAAGTACCATGTCAGAATAGCCTTAAGACAGGCTATTCTTCTCCTACCTTTCGCTGTCTTCTCCACGCCGCCGTTCAACTACAATCACGGTTCTTGTTATGTAAATTAGCTCTCACAGCGCTGGGGGCGGGCCCCAGCGCTCAGACAGCACTGGGGGCAGCCCCAATGCTACGAGAGAACTCTCTCCATCTCCGCCTACAAACAGCATGTAGCTCCGCCCACTGCCTAGCATGATCCTATCCTAGAATGGCTCAAGGACCTGTGATTACATCATCACAGGTCCTTTAATGTTGTGTGAACCTATATTCCTGCACTGCGGTCATATAGTGATGTCATTTACTGAGATAAAAAGTAGCCTATGTTTTAATTGGGGTTCCTATCTATGTATGTGGCAAACTTCATGCAAATCTGTTCAGCCAATTTTGTGTGATTGAGGAACAAACATCCAAACCCACAAACTTTCACATTTATAATAAAAAAATTAAAACTAATATTAATATTTATAATATTAATAGGATTAATTAATAGGATTTATAATATTAATAGGATGTTTGTCTTCTCCAGTGACCGAGCGTCTCCGTCTCATGATATGTGACGATCCGGCCGATCATGTGAAATCGGAAGTCGCTATAAATAAAGCCCTGAAGTGTCATCTTTTCTGTTCACTACAAATAGTCACTTTTTTTTTTTTTTCTTTTATAAGAAACCTTGGATTGTGAGAAATGACAAAGAGCCTTTCATTAAAAATAAGCACATGGCGGCGAGTGATCAAAATCTCCGTTATCTGGAGGAAAAGGGAAATCCCAGGGATGTCCATTTAGGTTTCTGTAATTCTTATAAAGTCTCAGCTATTCCAACCGCGAGATACAAGATGTGTTCTGTTCAGAGGTTTAATAAATGGGGGGGGTTTCATGTTTGGAGTAAAGATTATTCCGAGATTATAGAGGAGATAGCGGGATGGTGGGAAGAGTTTCTTTTGGTCTTTTATTAATTTGTGTTTTGCAGTTTTCATTCACCCCCAGAATTTTAAGTTTTTGTTAATATAATTCGGTTTTTATATCCGGTCGTTTCAATGTCTTTGCTTTGAAATCTTATGATTTGTGGCAGGAACAATTACAGATATAAGAATGGCTCAGACGCTTGATGTCCTTTAAGGAAATGAATGTTTATGTAAAAGTTTCAATTACACTTTATTTTATTTTTTTGTATACCTGAGGAAGTATCTTAAAGCTCATCAATGTAAGTCAGAGTTGTTCGAGGAGATTGATCACGAGAAATCTTTTCACTTTTGCTGGAGTCTGCATTGTTGTGCAATGCACCAAATTTATGTAATGTTGTATAATGTTCAGTAACATTGGCTCATGTTTAAAGGGATCCTATCATTCAGATGACATTTTTTCTAAGTACCACGTCGGAATAGCCTTAAGAAAGGCTATTCTTCTCCTACCTTTCGTTGTCTTCTCCGCGCCGCCGTTCACCTACGATCCCGGTTCTTGTCGGTATGTAAAGTAACTCTCTCGCAGCACTGGGGGCGGGCCCCAGCTCTCAGACCGCACTGGGGGCGGGCCCAATGCTGCGTGAGAACTCTCTCCAGTGCTGCCTCCATCTTCTTCAGCAGCGTCATCTTCTGGCGGTGGCTTGTAACTTCTAAGGCCTCCGGCCTTGGGCAGAGCAGACTGGGCATGCCCATAGGCCACAAGAAAATGGCCGCTTGCATAGTATTGTAAGCGGCCATTTTCTCGGGGCCTGTGGGCATGGGCAATCTGCTCTGCCCAAGGCCTAGAAGTAAGAGGACACCGCTGGAAGAAGAGAATGAAGAGGCCATTCCTGACAAAGATGGAGGTGGTGCTGGAGAGAGTTCTCTCACAGGATTGGGGCCGCCCCCAGTGCTGCGAGAGAGCTAATTCGCCTACAATCCCGATTTCTCACAGTATGCAGAGAGGATGACGAAAGGTAGGAGACGAATAGCCTTTCTTAAGGCTAGTCCGACGTGGTACTTAGAAAAAATGTCTGAATGATAGGATCCCTTTAAGTCTAACCCTTCTGTCTTGAGATGTTGCTCCACTTTATACCCTCCCCCTTACTGCAGTTAGATTGTGACCATTTTTGTGACTTGCATTTGATAAATCCGCATGCCAGATATAAAAGTAACATAATGTAAAAATGACAACCTACGTTTTTGGGGAATATGCAAATCTGTTTTCCATGATGTAATTAGGAAAACAGTGTCTCTCTTTGCTGCCTCAAGGACAGCCCCCTTAAACATCAGGCATGGCTTTTTCCTGGAAAACAGATTTGCATATTCCCCAGAATCCCCCAGTGGAGCAAAAATGGCTTGTAAGTCTCTATACGCCTGCAAAGGTGATCCCGGATATCATTCAGGAGTTTGGAAGAGGATGAGGCCTGTGCCGGAGCACGGGGGAATAGAACACGTGTACAAAATCATGTTACGTTTCGAGTAGCTGTCCAGCCCTAGATTAGATTCCCTTGAATTAAGGAGCAGGACTGGGTGGATGTGCTTGGTTCTGGTGACAGACTCCCTTGTGAAGTAAGGACCAGGGCGTCGGTAGGGAGGGCAGAGGAGGTAGAGTCTTCCCAGCTGCCATCTTTGCCCCATTCGGGTGCAGCGGATGAGGGTCTCTAATGAGGGGCCTGAGCCTTGTGGTCCCTGCATTCAGCGGATTGGTGAGGGCGTCTGAGTCAGAAGCCACCGATGTGATGGGGTAGAATAAGCCTAACAAACCATCTAGATGGTAACCGTGCAAGTCGTGGTCTATAGACCATATTCTATATGTTCTCATTTATTGCAGTTACCTAAACCTAAATTTCTTTTATTACGTCTTGGATTTGACTATAAGAGCGGTAGACCGGCTGCTCCGGCTGCATGGATAGTGGCGGTCAAGCAGAACAGTCCCAAATCCAGTTGTTGCTTTCTATAGACCCGGATTGTCGTCCTGCAGTAAAACCCTCACCCTGCAATGACACATAATAAAGTTCCTGTTGGCCTTTGTATCTGAAATTCGATAGGTGTGTAAGTAGCGTCTGGTATGCGACCTAGAATTCTTGTTCCTTTTTTTTTTTTTTTCCTCTTCCTTCCCCCTCAGGAATTTACTGATCCAATGGCCGCTACTTTCCTGAGCGCGAGAAATGCCAAAAATAATTTACCCCATTTTCTACCACTTTCAACATGTCCAGGTATTCAGCAGAGGGAATAAGGAGCAGCCGCCGGATTTTGTGACTGGTCACACGTAGAGATATCGCCTGTCGGGTATCTGCGGCCAGGGCTGCCTAGATATTGTGCAGTATGTAGATCACACTCCGATACCCCTTAAAGGGTATGTTCACAAGGAGGGGTTTGGCGCGGATTAAGGTGGAAGTCTGAAATACCTCTTCATCTTCCACCCTGTAAACTTACTCTTTTGTTGATGTAATGCGGCAGTAAATTTGATCCTTGTCCAGTCAGTTTAGTGCAAGTTGTACAGTTCTATGACAATATTGGGGTGCATTCATATCTGTGCCATTCAATCTATTCTAGCACTGAAATCGCTCCATAAAATGAATATAGCAGATCCCATCGATTGCGAAAAAAGTCTTGCAGGGCTCTCATCCGGGATTTCAGACTGATGCCATGTTGCCGTCCAGGATTTCCTCCATGTGTTTCACATCTGTGCTATTCTCAGTATCAGGTTGCTGTTGGGTGTTTGACCCGTGTGTGGTGTCCTTGTGGCTCTAGGGACTGTACCCGGTGACTGCGGCCATACATCCTCCTACCAAGGGCCCCGTTGTAGGGTTTTGGAGTCGGAGGCTCTGTCCTAGGGCTTTGAGAACGAAGTCCATTGAATGATACACTATTGATGATTATATAATGTATGGGATGTGTAGAGTCTTACCTATAGACTACCTTAGAAACTCCGGCACCAGCTTTTATGGCGTTAAAGGTGCTTTACTGCTTCTGTCTGACCACGGAGGAGGAGGCGTGTGGGGAAAAAGGAGTTGGAGTCGGTGGTCCCTGCCGCACGGACACCTTGTGCCGTTATACAATGCTTGGTCACATGACGTTATTCTTATCAGAGTAGCAGGAGTTTGGGCCTTGCCTAGGAATAGGTGTAAGCTTACAAAACGGCTCCGTATGAACACGGCTCGGGCGGCGTCAGCTTTTCTTTCCCAATTGATAAGCCTGGTGTGCACCGACTCCAATGAGGAGGATCCATGTGACTCCTCTGTATTCTCTGTGGCCTCCATTACTGGCTATATTCAGACTGTTTATGTGAGGATTTGCTCAGACCTGTCCCCGTTTTGGTCGGGTCACTTTGTACCTTACGGAGTTGTCGCTTTCCTTGGAAGGATACAGTCAGTGTGACAAGAAACTGTTTACTTCCTGCCAAATCTTGCAGACTCCTTGCATCATTCTGCCGTGCCCGGGATGCCCACTTATTTACATGGCTGGATCCTCATTAAAAAAAATAAAAAAATAAAATTGGATTGTTGTTAACCCTTTAATGATGAAATCCTGTGGCTGATACCAGAGAGATATCTAGAACTTGCCTACAGAGTAACACATGCTGTCTTGCTACAAAAGGTATTTATTTTGTATGTTTTTCACCCAAACCTTTAATGACTGCCTATGGGCATCGCACAGGACTGCTCTGGTGTTATCCTGGGTGCAGAACGAATACAGGGTTGTGTAACCTCCTAAGGCCGGGACCCACGTTGTGAAAACGCAGCATTTTACCTTCCCTGCAAAGTTGAAGTGGAAAAGCTGAGTTTTCAGACCTGTCAGTGTCTTTTAAAATCACAGAATATCAATTATTCCTATGGGACCTCCGGCTTTTCTGTATCATAGAGTTTTTCCCTGCGGACTTTCTGTGAATAACACTGCAGGACCTTCACCTCGTCTACTTTCTGGTTCGAGTCCTCCTTCTTTAAGACTTGAATACCGAGGTGGCCTTGTAAGGGGATGTTTACCCAACTGTTGTGAACATCCATTGTTACCCATCATAGGATAAGACCAACAGACTTCTACCGTGAAAGTGATGGAGGAGGCTCCGTCTTCCCATTGACTCAAATGTAAATAAGACGTTGGACGCTTTTTCTTCCGTTGTGTTTACTTTTATAACGGAAGGAAGTCCTGTAAGCACAAGTCGTCTTCCATCAGAAAAGTGAAAAACATGACTATAGAAGAAGCTTCCGACATGTTTAACACCAACGTGAGTGCAGATGGAGGGGGCTCTGCTGGCATATCCTATGATGGATGAGAGCAATGGACATAAAGAACTGTAGCGTGAGCCCCTATCCTTTGGGGAACACTCGCACAGCTGTTGATAGGTTAACACTAGCATTGCACCTCTGTTATTTGCCGTTTTAGGGGAGCCAAACAACGTAGAGACGGAATACTAAAGCAGTGGTTGCACCTAGAGCCCAGAGGACCCCAATAACTGGAATGGATGTCCATCGGTTTTAAGATCTTTGGCAGCTTCTGTGATGGAGACTCCGGTACAGATGCTTACACTAGGTTCACTCTCGTGCTACATCTCCGTTGTTTTGGTCCACCGGAGGACCAGAACAATGGCAGACCGCTGAAATTGCAGTAACGCATGGAGCCCAGCAGACCCCCTTTGACTATAATGGAGGTTTGTCAGGTGTCCGTTGTTTATAAACTGAAACCGGTGGAGCAGAAAGTCTGTGCAGGACTTTCTCCGGTGATTTTTTAGTTGGGCGCTTCGACAGCCTTTCTTGTGCCATTGGGGTGTCTGAATACCTCATAATAGTAAAGTCTGCCCCCCATAGTGCAGTGAATGAGGGAAGAGTGGGAGCGACTTTGGCTACGGGTGCTGATCACATGACCCAGTGTCATAACCTACCCTACAGTGTCATAAATCTCACTCTCTGGAGAGCCCCTTTAAACACTTATACAATACTAGCTTCTGCCGCAACTTCGTCTCTGGGTTGTTGTTGGCGATGATCCGCTTATATTTAGCAAAAGGCGGATGCCGATGATCCGCCTGTGTCCGTGGGTTGTTGTTGGCGATGAGCCGCTTGTAGCAAAATGCAATGGCGATGATCCGCCTGTGTCCGTGTCTTGGCTCTGCTACATCTGTGGATATGCACAGCAGACCCAGCTGTATGTACATCCCTATGGAGAGCAGAGCAAGCTGTGCTACCGCGCTGCCTCAGTTCTACTGCATCTTTCTACAAACTTTCACATTTATAATATTAGTAGGATATTAGTAGAATAGGATTCTGATTTCCAAGAGACATTTGTAGGCTTCTTTGCCTGCATGGCAAATTTCGGCAAGGCAGTAATGTCCTGCCACCCCCATCCCCACACCTTCTAGGTGTCTTGGAAAGCCCCCATGGTGGCAGCACATACCGCATGTCAGTACATCTTAAAAACTGATCCTGGAGGAGGAGAACCTATACGGGGGAATACTCTGTACATGGGCAGCAGATGGTGTTAGCCGGGGGTGAAAAATCCTTTTAAGGGTCTTTATGGAATTTCATGAAAACCTCTTATGGGTCTGAAGATCTTCATCTTTTTACATCTATAGATTAAGAAGACTGGAAACTGCAATTCCCTTGATAGATCCGCCGCGAGGTCTTTTACTTCTGTGTAGACTTTGTTTTGGGCACTGTAGACGTACACAGTAATACCAGTCTGTCCGAACCAGTAATGGGGCCGTGTAGGGGACATCAATGGGAGTAGAAATGGACCATGGGGGCCGACAGACTGCAAATAAGTCGCTGATCTCTATGGGAGAGGGGCTGAGACTCCACTGCCCTGATGGTGATGAAATGACTGCGGAGAAGTGATCTCTACAGAACACTGTTTGCGGACATTTAACCTGTTACCTGCCAGTATCACTTATGATGTTGGCATCTAAAGGAGACTTTCCAGACCAGAGAGTCTTTGTACGGGGTGGCTACGACTTCAGAGGACTTGGCCCAGTCGTGTTACATGGCTATCTGTGCACACGAGTCGCTGTCCCCGCCATCTTCCCTGGTTCTACCCGCTGCTCTCTGCATGTCCCAACATGGCATTAATATGTTTCTGTACAACAAGGAAATGACTTGTAAATCTTTCCTAGTAAATGTTATTTTGGTAAAGGTGCAATGTGTCTGGAGAACCTTATAAGGAACTGAACATGGTGTAATGGCGTACATGTCATAAACTGAATCACCTTGCCTTGTTTACAGATACATACGCCCAGGTATGACTCCTATCTGTAGTGTGAACTATTGCCTAGAGACTAGCTGCTATACGGTAATACAGAGGGCAGAATGTCCTGTATGCAATATGGAGAAAGCACTTGGGCTGATACAGAAACTTCCTATTTATAACTTCACCATCTCTATTTGGTAATATTGCAGGCGGCCCCTGATTTATGGATCTTTGTGGCACATGTCTGACTTACTCTGAAGGTTTCCTCCTAGGTTATTGGTCGGTTTTGTGGTTTGTATTGTTACGGGGAGGTTTCTGTTCCCTCCTTGTACATGAGGACCAGCGCGCTGTGACTTTCCCACCCTGGACATTAATGTGGTGCACCTACGAGGAGGTTTCTTTGCTTCTCTTCATTCGATGTAAATATTTTCGGGGCGCAACGTGTTCGGGACAAACCCCTGTGGTTTCCATTTGATAGAAGATACAGAAATAGCACAAGCAGCCAGGTGCATGGAAAGTACCACGAACCGGTGATCGGCTTGCAACGTTTGCGCTTGAGGTTTCACATCTCTACCATTTCCTATATGTAGGAGTTTCCTGTACGACGGACATTAATTCATTGAAATCAGCTTAATTGGTTGAATATTTTATAATACCAGCGATTCTTTACTCGTGTTTGCACGTGCCAGCATTGCATCGGTGCCCTGCTCTACAACCGCACACTGCGACAGGTGGCTCTGAGCCGTCATGAATATCTAAAGGGGCTCTCCGAGCTTATCAATGGACAATCAATCCTTAGGTTGAAGATGAGCTGGAGTCGGATACCTGGGACGTTAGCGGATTAGCTGTAGGAAGCGGTGCTTTCACTTCACCGGTCATGTGACCAAGTTTAACCATCTCATGGCCTGTGTGCAGCTCAGTCCCAGTCTCTGTGTGGATGGGGCTGAGCTGCAATACTATACACAGGTGCTGTGCAAATGTATGCTGCTATGCTCGGTGGGGGGGTGGGGGTGTTGTGACTGGACCGTCAGTCTCTGCAAATGGGGAAGAGCAGATCACCCAGGGATCCTCAGTGGAAGGGGAAATAATGAACTGATGGCATTAAAACTATAAGCCCATGCCTTCTATAATACCGCCTTACGTATAAGTGTATGGCAGACGGTGGTGTCATGAACAACGAACATTCACAAAGCTGCTGTCCGGGCCCCAAATAAACTCCCGCACTGTCTGCTCCTATTATACTTGTATGGAAAGCTCCAGCGTTTCTGCAGGTATAATGGACTTTTCCGCTGCTCTTTGTGTGGGATTTTCCTGATTCCCATCCAATTTGCAGGTAAAGTAAATCACTGCATGAGGCTTCAGCCTTAGGTAGCATTTGGCGCTTGTTTGCGATGGTTGGAGACCCCTTTCAATATGGGTTTGGTATGTGAGAGTAAACTGGAGTGACCGTAGAAAACAAACATGGGGGTTACACACAAAATACCTTGAACACAAAGCTAAGACAGCTGTGCTAACTGGAGGGGTGTTTAGTGGACGTTGTTGTGGAATATATGCAGGGCCTAATTCAGATTGCTGTATTGTTGTGTGCAAGTAAGTGCATGTGGACCCCTAGCTTTGTATGGTGCATTTATTTATTGCCACGTGTGTTTAGTTAGACCTGCCCTTGGTCCTATAGGGTAATTTCTTGGTGTCTGTCGTTTGGCTCGCTCAGTTGCCTCTGTTAAATTTCTTTTACGTGTCCTTTTGTGATCTGTAATTGTTTGCTAATCTTTCTTTCTTTTCTTTCTTTCCAGTATGATACGATGCCTATTCAGTCCAACGTGGTTATGTGCCCCTGCCCATCTCCTTCTCTCGTCATCAGTTCAGATTCCGGGTCTTCGCCTGCCCTCGCAAACTGCAGCAGCCGATCCGGCTCTACCAGCGACGCCAACGCAGAGTCCGAGCAGAAGACCGTACAACAACCGACACAACAGCCTCGAAAGAAACGTCCCCAGGACTTCAAACTTGGCAAAATCCTTGGTGAAGGTTCCTTCTCAACAGTGAGTTCACTTTTCCTTCCTCTTTTAGTGTTAGGCGGGTTCGTGCCCGTGCCCACTTTAGCCAATCTTGCTGGGTTTCCGTCTTGTGCCCCGAGATACTGGAGAGGGGACAGAAAGCCAGCAGTCAGTTTTCAGACACATTCACTTGAACGGGTTTGCAAAGTGACCGCCCGTGAGGGTTTTGTGTATGTCCCTGCCAAACCTTTTTTTTTTTTTTTTTTTTTTTTTATTTTAACCAGACACACAGTCCTGGATGTCTGACTTTGTGTCCAGTTAAAAAACAAAACAAAACTGTTTTGCTGCAGACAGGCACAAAACCCTCACGGGCGGTCACTTTGCAAACCTTTCAGGGAATTGAGTTAATATTTGGGTGACGGTATCTATTCTTGACCTTCGTAGAGCTCCTACCTGTATGAGGGGGGTGTCTTAAGACCACAATATTTCTGTGCACTATATTAGCTCCCTCTTGGTATCAGTGGTAGCTGTGATATTTTTTTATTTTTTTTATTTTGTCGTCCCTTGTGCTGACCCCTCATATGGATAGGACAGTCTGTGCTCGGCTCATTGGCAGACCTTTATAATAAGTTATTGTCAGACGGCCCCTTATAGGATTACACATGGGGGGGGGGGGGGATATTCTCCGTCAAGCTTATGCAAAAAATGTTCTGTTTCTTTTCTATAATAATGTCTATATGTCGGGTTTTTAGTCTGTTCATTGTCTTTCTTATAGGTTGTTTTGGCCAAAGAGATCTCTTCAGGCAGAGAGTATGCCAGTAAGTATGCAATGTATGGAGGGATGTTCCAATATTCTAGAATTTATATACTTTAATGTATTTATTTTATTAAACTTCCTAATTGGGGGCACATAAAACTGCCCATAGACACGAGACCTCCTGCTCCTCTGCATATACTAAACCGGACCTCCTAACGTGCACATTTATAGTATAATGACAAGATATACTATAAATGTATGACGGTGCTATCAGACCTGTGGATATGCACCGGTCCGATAAATGCAGCTAATGTCGTATTATAATCCACGTCAGTGATAAGTGCCGGGATATCGCTGTAAGCTTTGGGGCATTGCCTGCAGCCTGGCCATAATGGGAAATTCTGAAAACAAAAACTTCTATCTTTTAAAGGCTATGCCCACGTTCAGATTGATTGTCTCTATGGCTCGCTTGTAGTCTGTTACCTTGGAGTTGCATCGGCCTGTATCGGCGCTGTAGAAAAGGACAATCGGATTATAATGAAAATTCTTTGCAGAGTTTTCTTATTGTTCAGTTTAGATGTAATGGAGATATAAAATGTGAACGAAGCCTTAAGAATTCCTCCGCCTTGTTCTCCGATCTGTATTACTTTATATTTATATGTCCTTTTTGCTTTCTAGTTAAAATTCTGCAGAAGCGTCACATTGTAAAGGAGAATAAGGTACCATATGTAACCCGGGAGAGAGATGTCATGTCTCGGTTGGATCACCCGTTCTTCGTCAAGCTATACTTCACATTTCAAGATGTTGAAAAGCTATGTATCCTTCAAACCAAGTCAAATGGGAAGATCTGCTTTGGTTGTTTTTTTTCTTCTCTTTGTAGTTTTCAGACTGTAGCGGGGACATCATCTACTCGGCTCTACTCCTGTTGGGTGCATATAGAGTAGAGCTGAGTCGGTCATGTGAATATAAATCAGTGTGTCAGTAGGAGAGGTAGTGGAACGAGACTTCCAACCTCCTCAGCTATGATCTGCAAAGATAGGGGGGGATTCGTAATGCATTGGTAACCCTTTGTAGTCTGCAGGACCGCACAATGATATGTCCAGTGGAGCTGCGATGACTGGGATCAGAAACGTCTTATGGCTATAGTGCCTAAGCAAAAACTCCCATAATGGCCTATAGCAAATCATGCACCAAAGTGAAGGGCTATGGCCTCACACATTACAGGGGTTCTAATCAGACCTATAGTTATTTTGTTTGTCCTAGATTAGATTTGGTCTCTCTAGGATTCATCCATCGAAAATAGCGTCTGATCAGTAAGGTCCTAATTCCCAGCGTTCTTCATAACCTTACGCCTTAACAACTCCTGAAGACTTTGGCCTCAGTTATGCCAAAAATGGCGAACTACTGAAGTACATAAGGAAGATCGGCTCCTTCGATGAAACTTGCACAAGGTTTTACTCGGCTGAAATTGTGTGCGCTTTAGAATACCTACATGAGAAGGGAATTATTCACAGGTGAGATCATATAAAGGGTGAACCAAAAACGCTGCTGGATTTCTTACACATGTAGGATTTAGCTGTCCGCTTGAGAAATCGGACATCTTTGCAAACTGACACTAAAGGACAGACATGGACAGTAAAGGACACTGCATTTAAACATTACAAATTGTGAACGGACACAACTAGTGTCCGATGCTAAAATCTTCTGTGGACTTTAGCATCAGACACCGACGCTAGTGTGAAAGCCTCCTTAATGGGCTCCACTAGTAATGCTGCATTGTCGTCTGACAGACATTGAACACTAATATTTGGTACATGTAAATGTTCCCTAATTCTATCTCTCTGTAAGGGTTTAGCGAATCCACAGCAAGTATAGGTGAAGCCCTATAAAAGGTTAAAAACCTCACATTTCACCTATATGTGCCGCAGATCTGTCAGTCCCAGCCATACAGCTTCTGCTCCCATAGCCACAGTCTAAAGAAGGCTCTAGGTGTAATGATCTGCCATCTATCCGGTCACCTAATATGGTAGGAGAGATGGTAGATGTCCGGAGTGTGAACCCGGCCTGAGTCTGCACTGCCACATACCAGACAGAACTTATTGTGTTCTTCAGTTTGGAGAATTTTATTGAATTTTGAGGTCATTTTATTTCTTTCAGAGACCTGAAGCCGGAAAACATTTTGCTAAGCGAAGACATGCACATTCAAATCACAGACTTTGGGACAGCAAAGGTGTTATCATCGGAGAGCCGGCAAGGTAAGCGATATTACACACTACAATCCCCATCAGACAGGCCAGAAATGATAGAAAGAGAATATATATAATTTTTTTATCATAATATTAACTATTATAATATAATTTTATTTTATTTTTTTGCAGCTCGAGCAAATTCCTTTGTTGGCACAGCGCAGTACGTGTCTCCTGAGCTTCTCACAGAAAAATCAGCGTGTAAAAGGTAAGTCTAATGGTTTTTACTGCTTCATTTATTTTAGTCTTTGTTAATGTAACGTTCCATTCTTGGTGAAGCGCTGAGTCCGGGACTGGCCGTTGTCTTCAGGACCTTCTGTTCTATGTGAGGCCGGTATTAGAGTTCCTTGTTACTCGCCAGTCACCATACACTGTGATATTCCCCCTGCCCTGTATACATTAGCAGATATCTATGGGCAGAATCCCCCCTGCACAATGACTACAGACCATAGGCTATTTGCCCCTCACCAGCCCTCACATTTCTAAACCAGTAGCTTTGTTTCTTCTAACTCTGCATTGGGTCGTTCCTCTGTTATTCCTCCTGGAAAGTTTGTAAATAAATTGACTATTG
Source organism: Leptodactylus fuscus (assembly GCF_031893055.1). Taxonomy (NCBI): domain Eukaryota; kingdom Metazoa; phylum Chordata; class Amphibia; order Anura; family Leptodactylidae; genus Leptodactylus; species Leptodactylus fuscus. The sequence continues at coordinate 5,799,727 of NC_134272.1, read as the reverse complement.
GAAGTTACCTGTTGGATGGGGCGTCCGACACAGACTGACCTCATCCAAGCACTGCCAGCACAGGTAGACCGTGCACTGACACACCCCTATGACTAAAGGAAAGGTAACGCCCACTTGTCATTTTATTCATACGTTTTTCGGAGGTGGACCAGCACAATACTGAGCTACAAGAAAAGAGGGGGGAGGGGGTGTTTAGTTGTTTTTTTTTAAACATGACATGAACGCTCAGGTCACTGATTGGCTGCAGTAATCATGTGATTATTGTACAAGAAAGCGGCAGAGTATGAAATACCATCTCCGATCGCTTTGTTCCGGCAAGGCACGTGACTCTGGAGCCGCACACAATACGACGGTCGCCTCAGGCTTAGAATTGGTTTCTTGTTCGTGCGTGTCCATGAAAGGAGGAGGAGTAAGCTGTAGTGAAACAAAGATTCAACCTGTCCAAAATTTGTGTGAACGCTGCCAAAAACAGTATTTTCTTAAGCAAAACTACTTACCAGAAGTTTTATCAATGATGTCCAGAAAGCCAAAATGACTACTAAGGAGGAACCCAGGGACTATCAGCTGCTGAATGGCTACTATGTGATTGTAGGAAACAAGTCACCTCCTTTATCCTGTTATAGGAGGCGTCAGTATTCTCTCTCTTTCTATTTTTGGTTTTCATGCTTTACCTAAATATCATTTGTCATTCTATAGAATGCTTAGGGAAAGTAAGTAACCATTCTCACATTTCATACATTGCCTAATATACAATAGACAATGCCTACACATTGCTGGTAACCTATATACTGGTGTACTCAAAAACATCACCTATAATAGGAGTTGCAGCAGAAACCATTACATATCAGACCCAAATTTAAAAGGCTGGTCCTGTTTATTCTTAGAGGGGCTTTATAGGGAAATATGTTCAAAACCTGCTCCTAGGGATGCCCAGTATACACAGGGAGGGCTCTGATGTTCCCGCACAGTCATGCACTGGTCGTGCTGGACATATCGGCGGGGCTCGGTCTATGTCTGAGAACTTGTGAGGTGGGGGGACTGATCTGGCCAGATAAATAACTGTGTCTTGTCTTTTATTGAATGTCTCTGTGTTTGCCTTACACTTAATATTTGATACATATATATTTTCCCCTTCCTCCTCCAGTTCGGACCTTTGGGCGCTGGGTTGCATTATCTATCAGTTAGTAGCCGGATTACCACCCTTCAGAGCTGGGTAAGGCTGTGCTCAGAGGAACAGGATCCCTCCATATTAATTAGTTATTTATTTTTCTATTAATTCAATCTGACTTGGTCCATAAATCCAGTTTATGACTTTGTGTGTTCTCTCTTGCAGCAATGAATACCTTATATTTCAGAAGATCATAAAGCTGGAATACGACTTCCCAGAAAAGTTCTTCCCTAGAGCGAAAGACCTTGTAGAAAAACTTCTGGTATGTTCTTCAATTAACCTGGGGGGGGGGGGAGGGAGGGGAAGTTTATATAAGCAGATGTAGCAGAGCTGAGTTTGTTGTGTGGCAGAGCTCATTGTCTCCTAGATAAAGTCAAATCTGTTATCTTAAGGTATTTCGGCAAACGTGTGTCTTGATCATATGGATCTATGGAAGCCTTCTCGTATACTGATATAACACACAGAGGGATTGAAGGGCTGTGCGCCAGAATGCTGGGAGAAGAACGCACAACGCATTTTCATTTACATATCGCAATAAGGGTTAGGAGAAAAACTAAATGGGTTCGGGTATGTAATGACACCTAGATGGACACACGAGGAGAGAAGTAAGACAGGAGGACGATGAGGTCAGACATGATCGGTACAATATGAGTGTTCAGGTTATAGAGTCACCGATAAGGTGTATGAGGGCCATAACTTCTCTTACAGATCAATATTCACAACAAGTTTTGACCTTTCCTTGATTTTGTGCCATGGCTCCCATATTGTAGTGAAGTGACCGTGTTCTCGTGAGCAGATCCTGACTTTATACTATAATACGGAATTGTTTCGCTGTCTCGTCTCGCCGCACTACATTGTAACTGCACGTTTTATCTTCTAAGTCTTTGGGACTTTTTTCTAATAGGTCTTAGAACCAATTAAACGATTAGGTTGTGAAGAGATGGGAGGATACGGTCCCCTCAAAGCTCATTCATTCTTTGATGGCATCACGTGGCAAGACCTTCACCTCCAGACTCCTCCAAAACTCACGGCTTACCTGCCTGCCATGGCCGAAGATGATGAAGAGTTCTATGGAAATGTAAGTTGTTTCAGGCTTTATCCACTTCACCTGGAAGTCTCTAGAGACTTGTATAGAAGTGGTGGTGAGGGGAGACTCCGCACTATACACCCTGGGGGTGATCCTGGATGATTAACCCATTCAGGGACACTGGTTAGGCAGAAGAGGCTCCATCCAGCTCCCTGGTGGGTTGTGATGTCTTTTAGGCTGGGCATGGTATTCGTATTAATCCCTGTGAGAGGGCGGTCAGATCTGTTGCTTCCAAATGAGAAGTCTAATATGACGGCCATAAAAGTTCAGCTCAACTTGCTGTGGGCCGACCACCATGCCGCTTCTCTAATATATGCTAATTCATCACGGCATCTAAAGTTCATTGATGTATTTTGCCAGTGGCGCATTCTGCTGCTCATCGCTCTGTATTCTCCAGATTCCATACTTGCATAATTCATAACAATCAGGGTTACTGCAAGTTCACAACTGCATAAATCTATCTGGAAAAATAATCTCCACTTAGGGAGCCTTCACGCGGAGTTTACGCTCTGCTCATTCTGAACGTAAACTTGTTCAGAGCGAGCGGCCTTAAAAAAAAAAAAAAAAAAAAAAAAATCCCATTGACTTGAATGAGTGCCGGCATATGCGCACTTCCCATTGAAATCAATGGGAGGCTTTTTTTACCTATTGCGTTCAATGTGATACGCGTGTAGTCCGTGTGAAGGCTCCCTTACTGTGCAGAACACAAAGGACCACCATAGAGATTAATCATTAGATAACCAGATCCATGGGATCAGTCGCTTTCCTAGGGTGCTATTCTCTCTATAGCGGATCGCGGCTATACAGTATATGGCTATCTGGTGCTATTTAAAGACAAGTACAGGCAAATCACATGCTCTTTATGGCTTTGCTGCAAAACCATAGCAATTGGAGGGAAACTGTGCAGTGACCGTGACTTGATGGGATCACGTACAATACTTGCATTTTTATAGGCTTCAGTTTCACAGTATTTTTGCCAAAGAATAGGCTGTGACAGTCTTATGGATGTAAGTACCTAGGGTTCCTGCAAAATCACTGGTGTCGCTATTGCAGGTGGCCAAATCTCAGAAACAATTGCTTAGTACTACTCGGCAGGCCGTACAGGTGACTGGGGATTGGTGAAAGGCCACTATGTACAGGGCTGTTTCCATTCATCACGTCCTCTTGCACTCAATAATCTCTGATCACTTGTGTCCTTCTCTTTATTTCCAGTATGACGACCTCTTGAGTCAGTTCGGGGGAATGCAGGTGGCCTCCTCAGTCCAACCCCAAGCGCTGCCCATACCAGAACCTGTTCAGCCGCAGAGATCTGGCAGTAACATCGAGCAGTACATTCACGACCTGGACAATAACTCTTTCGAGCTTGACCTACAGTTCTCGGAGGAAGAAAAGCGGCTACTGTTAGAGAAACAAGCTGGTGGAAACCAATGGTGAGTGAGTAGCTGATCCTGGGCATCCCTCTCACCTGTATGCTGAGAGAGATTCCTTTCCTGTATTCTGACTGCACATGGTACACCGATGCTGCACACAGGACCTACCCATTGTGTGAGGTTGTGATTTACACCCTGGTATTTTGATCACATGTTTACGGTCAGTCTAGATCCTATTGAAGCTCCCTATATCCGTCCAGTATAAACCATCATTAGGTCAGGCCTGAGGTATAACAATTCATTAAGAATATCATTCTACATCATATCACTGAAAAAGCAGCCTCATTTATCTGATAACGGATGAAGCTGCGATTCTCTGGTATAGGGTGGAGATTGCACAGTTGTATAATACTGATATAGCAGCAATCCATAGGGAGGTGGATAATAGCAGGTCAAAGCAGATGAGGCTTATACAAGGTGCCAGCGGCATGATCCTGTGAGGTGCACAGCTATGCTTTCAGACCAAGTGTTGTGTCCCTTATCTATATCAGCGCACCTGAGCGTTGGTGCTGGGGGGGAGGGGGGGTTAATAATGGTGTAATGAGACAAGATGGCTTTCAGACGATCAATCCACTCCCGTTGCACTTTGCATCCGAGTCTCAGTGATTATATTTTTATTTTATTTTTTTTGCCCGACAAACACCATTTTATTTTAAAAAAAAAAAAAAAAAAAAAAAAGCAGGAGGGTAATAGAAATAGAAATTTGGCCCAAAGTTGTAGAATGTAATGGTGCTATAGGAATAATGTTTCTGTATGGTTCGCTGTTGGTACATTGGTGTAATCTAGTCCTGCAGCACCATAGCCTAAACCCAATCCATTCCCCTGTAATATAGAGAGGCCCTGGCTGCCATGTTGTGTATGTACACTGCTGCTCCGGCCCTCTTATCCGTTTCCCGACCGACCGCAGTTGTGTGTCTGCTGACACAAATCAGGTACAACCGATCGGGCACTGAAATGGCGAATCCACGGAAAAATTGCAATTTTCACTTTGCATTATCTGCTGCGCATTCCTTTCTGGAAATGAAATTAATGCAACACTCAAAGTTTAAAAATGTCCGCTACCCACTTGATGAATCCCTTCAGGGGTGTAGTGTCCAAAGTGGGGTTATGTGTCTGCAGGTTTTACTTTAGGCCACTTTTGAAGAGCCCCCTGTATTGGCAGTAATGTCCAGAAACCAAACTCTGCTTCAAAAACCAAAATGGCGCTCCTTCCCTTCTGTTCCCGGCTGTGCCCAAACAACCATTTCTACCCACATATGATATAAAGTACAATATCCGGGGTACACCAGTGTCATACATGTGCCCTAATATCAGTATATACCATATATGACATTACGTATGTTATCCCGGGTACACCAGTGTCATACATGTGCCCTAATATCAGTACATACCACATATGATATAAAGTACAATATCCGGGGTACACCAGTGTCATACATGTGCCCTAATATCAGTATATACCATATATGACATTACGTATGTTATCCCGGGTACACCAGTGTCATACATGTGCCCTAATATCAGTACATACCACATATGATATAAAGTACAATATCCGGGGTACACCAGTGTCATACATGTGCCCTAATATCAGTACATACCACATATGACATTATGTACATTATCCCGGGTAAAAAAAAAAATTAGTTTGGGAAATTATTTTATAATGTCTAAAATACATGAAAGGACAATTAAAAGCTGATGCTGATATAAAGCAGAGATGTGACAGATAAGAGTTATTCATGTGTTTGTGTGATATGACTATCTGTTTGGAAAGCAGAGAATTTCACATTTTATTTATTTTTAAAATTGCAATTTTTTTTCCAAATTTCCATCAAATTTCCTATTTTATAAATAAATATAAAAATATTGATCAATATTTACCACTCGCACGAAGTACAATCTCAAAATCACTTGTATAAGTTAAAGCGTCTCAAAGTTATCATTGCATAAAGTGACACACGTCAGATTTGAAAAATGAGGCCCGGTCATGAAGGTCCTTTTAAGGCTCGGTCTTGAAGAGGTTAAGTGGCACTACTGCAGATGGCGGTACAACCCTGTGCTGTATCTGGCAGTCCCACATAGGGGGCACAGCAATGGGCATGCTAGATTCTGTCATTCAGACACCAGCCCCCAACCCGTCCCCACTGATCAGCAAGTTGTTCCCTATAAACCCACAGTGGGCTCCTGTCTCTCTATTACGGGGTTGTGCCTTCCTATAGTAACCCCTTATACCTTTACATTCCTTCTACTTCTCCTATTTGCTTGGATAGAGGCAATGACGAGTCTGTATGTGTGGAAAATACAAAAATACTATATATAACCTTTTTGTTTTTTTTCCCCCCAGGCATCAGTTTGTGGAAAATAATTTAATCCTGAAAATGGGTCCAGTTGATAAAAGAAAGGTGAGTATAGTGTAATGTTATCCTGCTGTGCCTGTCTGAGGTAGCCCTCACCCCGCAGATGGGATCACGCAGGCTATGGCAGGATAGTCGCCTCTGAGCAGGGAAATGGAGAATCGCACTTCAGGGGAGTCTATTCTTAGAATCCCTTTTTCTATGAAGAAAACATCTTAAAGAGGACCTTTCACCATATCTGGGCACAGGCAGTGTTATATACTGCCAGAAAGCTGACAGTGCGCTGAATTCAGCGCACTGTCGGCTTTCCCGATCCGTGCCCGGTGTAAAGCGCTATCGGTCCCAGTACCGTAGCGCTTTACAGTCAGAAGGGCGTTTCTGACCATTAGCCAGAGACGTCCTTCTGCCTCGCGGCGCCAATCACGCTGTGCTGTGGAGCGGGGAGGAACGCCCCCTCCCTCTCCTGATAATGCTCGTCTATGGACGAGCTGTGTGAGCAGAGGGAGGGGGCCTTCCTCCCCGCTCCACAGCACAGCGCGATTGGCGCCTCGAGGCAGAAGGACGTCTCTGGCTAATGGTCAGAAACGCCCTTCTGACCATAGAAGAGCTACGGTACCGGGCCGTAAGCTCTTCACACCGGGCACAGATCGGGAAAGCCGACAGTGCGCTGAATTCAGCGCACTGTCAGCTTTCTGGCAGTATATAGAACTGCCTGTGCCCGATTATGGTGAAAGGTCCTCTTTAAAGAGGACCTTTCATGGTTTGGGCACAGGCAGTTCTATATACTGCTGGAAAGCCGCTGAATTCAGCACACTGTCGGCTTTCCCAATCTGTTCCCCGGGTAAAGAGCTATCTGTCCCGGTACTGTAGCTCTTTACAGTCAGAAGGGTGTTCCTGACAGTCAGTCAGGTACATCCTTCTCCACAGCAGCGCCTATCGCGCTGTACAGTGTGAGTGGGGAGGAACGCCCCCCTCCACCCCTGATAATACTTGTCTATGGATAAGCACTGTGAGCAGAGGGAGGGGGCGTTTATAAAGGTTATTCCAACGTGATCTTTGCAGAAAAAGGGATTCTAATTGGAGATGAGCGAATACTCTTCGACACTCCCGTTTCGACTAACACGCACCCATACAAAAGATTGGAAGCGGCCGGCAAGCCAGCTGCGTCCATTCATTCCTATGGGTGCATGTTAGTTGCAATGGGAGTGTCAAAGAGTATTCGCTCATCTCTAATTCTGATGATCGGATCCCTTTCAGGTCTGGAGCTAATGGTCGTCTTCCTCTCCGTCCGCCTCCTTGGTCTCACGCATGGCTTCTCTTATGTGTTTGCGTTCTTCCTCACAGGGGCTGTTTGCGCGAAGGCGTCAGCTGCTTCTTACAGAAGGGCCGCACCTATATTATGTGGATCCAGTAAATAAAGTCCTGAAAGGAGAGATTCCCTGGTCCCAGGAGCTGCGCCCTGAAGCAAAGAACTTTAAAACTTTTTTTGTTCATACTGTAAGTAAATGTCTCCAGTTGTTACAGTCGCTGTCAGTCTTTTTCTACGTTGCCTTGTTTTACTGTCTCATGAGTCTCTAGTTTACGTGTCTCAAATCTAAGACACGGGCTACTAATGAGTCACCGTAAATCTCAGGATTATCTTGTGCTGACCTCGCCTAGCTTGAAAGTTTTGGTCTGTTCACCAGGTCAGATCCTGGTAATCCCCCGAATTTTACTGTATTTAGCAGCAGCCATGAATGTAACACAGCGTGCCGACCAAATGTGCGGTCAGTGATCTCCCGTCCTGTATATTACACGTTTTATTTTAGCCACTGACCTTTGTTATGCTGATGGTCGGACTCTTTATACAACTGATCTGCCAAACTGTGGTAGATCCTAACTTTCAGGGTAAGTTCAGTTTTGGTCAGGATTTTGAGACCGTATGCGCCTCAAAATCCTGACCAAAAAGACGGCTGCCATTAAAATCAACGGGAGCCGGGCAGTTTTTTTTTTTTTTTTGGGAGCAGTTTGTTCCGGCTCCCGGGAAAAAGAAGCGACATGCTCATTCTTTCGGGTGGATTCGCCTCGCGACATCTGCCTGAAGATCTTCCCTCGCGACTAGGCCTATTCATTTGGACCTATTCTGGAGCGGAGTACGTGACTGCACTGCATCGGCATCCAGTCACAGCTACCCGTATTTTGGTCCAGAACCTGAGTCGGCCTCCGCCTTGAGTTCTGGACCAAAAAAACCATACGTGTACTTACCCTAAGTTTATTAAGGTCATTAATATTAGACACCTGGGACCCTTGCAGAGCAGCCTCTATGGGTCAGTGCAGCGAAAATCCCCTCCCCTGATAACATATTGACGGTCTTGACTATAGAATGGCTTTAAAAAAAAAAAATCTAGAAAACTACTTTAGGCTAAGGCCTCATGTTGAGAAATTGTTGCAACAAAAAACATTGAGCAAAGTGGATGAGGCTCTAGCTAATAATATAATATGTATATGTGTGTATGTATAGATGGGTGGGGTTCTGGCTAATAATATATGGAGATAGCTATGGGATAGAGATTTTATGTATTTAATACAATGTTGCTTCCGCAGCCTAACCGAACATATTACCTGATGGACCCGAGCGGCAACGCTCACAAGTGGTGCAAAAAGATCCAGGAAGTTTGGCGGCACAGATACCAGAATCACCAAAACAGCAGCATCTAGTATCGTCTCTTCCACGTCTCGCAAGCTTCCCTCGTGCTGCTAGAGTCCCTGATTCAACAGATGAGCTTTACATAGCAGAACAGAAGAGAAACCCTCCTCCACTCCCCACGCCACCGCCATCTCTCCACGTCAGTAATCTACATATTGAAGAAAATACAAAAAGGACATAAATGGAATCCAGGGTTTACCTCGCTTCTTCTCTGTGCTTCTGTTGAGTTCCGACATGCATATCGTTGCTGTGGTGGTTTTGCTTTTGTGCACACCAGCTCTATAGTGGGTAGGCCTCGCTACGCCAGCTTAACGTACAGTCGGTAGAAAACACAGATCATTGTACTTGTGCACATGTTGAGAAACTCCTATACAGTAGTCTGTGGGACCTTCATCTTGGCTTTTTTTTTTTTTTTTTTTTTTTTTTTTTTTTTTTTTTTTTTTTCCCCCCCCCCGTTTTATTTTTTTTCTTTAGCGATTTTTCGAGCTAGTCCGATCAGGGATCTTCACCACCTGTACAGTAAATATAGATATAAACCAAACCACGCAGTCCATGAGGGTAACCGCTAAGGATCGTCTTACTTCCGTTCGTAGTGCATTCAATAAGGTCAAACACATGCTTCCAAACCTTCTCGTCTTAGCTGGTACTTCTACCCATCACACAGGCTTAGATATAAGGAGAAGCAGGTTGCAGGGTAAACAAAAAAAAAAAATCTAAAAAAAACCTAGGTATGTTGACCGTAGCACTGAATATATCATCGTACAGTTTTATTTATACATATATATAATAGATAGCTATAAAATTGTAAAGAAGAAAAAAAAAATCCTATATCCCAGATTTTATCCTCACAGTCCGAAAGTACAGTGTCCTGACGGAGCCGCCGAGGTCAGGGTCAAGTCATTAATTTTTTTTTTTTTTTTTTTTTTTTTTTTTTGTCACCATATTAAAATATATCAAATGCACTTTGTGGATTTTAAAAGGCCAGCTTTTTTTTTTTTTTTTTTTTTTGGGGGGGGGGGGGGGGGGAAGGATATAGGAATGCTAAAGACTGTTCTACTGACTGGTGACCTCTGCCCACAGAGAGACGTTGTACCATAGAGCTGTGTCCGTTCATTGGCTTTATGTACTATCTGCCTGCTGCTATTTGATCACATTTATATTTTTGTTGTGTGTGGGGTTTTTTTTTTTTAGGTTTTTTTTTTTTATATATATATCTATAGGGCCACAAATCTAACAGACCAGTCAGACTTTAATTTTCAGAAAGGATTTTACGGTACTTTGTCACATCCCAGTTTCTGAATCGCTTCTATTTTTTTAGGGGGTCAAAAACATTTCTGTAAATAAGGAGAAAAAAATAAAAAAAAGTTCTGGCTATAGAAGACCACTGACTTGTATCCAGTTTAGGCAGATGTGTTCTATACTACAGACGGGCAGCTGGGGCGGACGGTGCGTTAGGGGCGGTGAAGGCAGTTTTTTTAATCTCGGTGTGAACCTTTCAGGGGATGCTTTTGATGCCCGATTTAGGAGGAGGGCGTGATAGAGGGGGAAAGCTGAGCGCTGTGATATATAGGATGGTATCGCTTGATGTAGAGACTGTGAGAGTCCTGCTGACCCCACCCATACACAGTGATTGGCAGCGCTCTCTGGATAAGGTGGGGTCATCTGGACTCCTCCCCCGAGGAGTCCTCACAGGTAGAGATGAGCGAGTAGTGTTCGATTGAATATCGAGTGCCATTATAGTCTATGGGGAAAAAAAAACGGGAAAGTTCGACACATTGTATCCTCCAAGTTCAGGAAGTAGCAGGACCAGGAGCACAAGGAGGTTTTTGAATTGAATTACATAGAATTTTCCGGCGTGGTATTCGACCGATACGAGTATTTGATTGAACACTATTCGCTCATCTCTACTCGCAGGGTTTATTCTGCTTTTTACGGAGCTGTCCTAAATCCTATAAAGCTATAGATCACAGGGCGTGGCTTCTTATCGATCCTATCAAGTCCTGCTTTTAGTTAAGGAAGGGAAGGTTCACTTTGAGGAGTTGTATGAAACTGGAAAAGGGGTCTTTTTTTTTTTTTTTTTCCCCCCTAGAAAGTGTGCCACTTTTTGTCTATGGCTGTAACTGGTATTGCATCTCTAAGTGGAATAAGGCTGAGCTGCGATAGCAGATAAAACCATGGAGGATAGTGATGTCAATTTTTATTTTATTTTTAAATATCCAGCAACCTATTATCGGACAGGGACCTTCTGGTACAGCGAGGGACTAGTAGCCTTCAGACCTATATATGATGGACTAATCGTGCAGCCGGCTGTGCTGGTTTTCCTAAATATAAAACCTGTCCCAAGGCTCCCCCTTCTATCCATCAGTCTCCTCGTATACACGGCCTTCTCCCTGCCTAATAAGTCACGACTCTGACATCATACAACATGGCCGCCTCTACTGGGGAACGAGTCCTCTCGCTAGCCTTCACCTAAGCCGTAAGAATTACGGCCACATTTCTAACATTGAAGCAACGGTGTCCGTACCGTAACGTTTGCCTGACGACGCGATCGTAACGCTGGTTAATGTTGACATTACCCACAGCTGGATGTGTAGCAGGCGATCAGCGGAGCGCCCCCCGCTCTGTCCTACTACGTCCGGTAACATTGACGCCTACGCTGCTCAAAGGAACGCACATGCAACTTGCACAGTGACCTTAAAGAAGTTAGAGAATTATTAGAATATTTTTTTTTTTTTTATAGTCTATTCTGTGACGCAGCTAGTATACAAGCCTGGCGGGGGAATGAAGACGCTCGCAACGACCACAGTCTAGGGTTAACATGATGTCCGCTCGGACGCCTCCATGGGCGCCAGAGGTTCTAGTACTGCTGAAATTAGTTACAGAATTTAAAAGAAAAAAAAATGTAAAAAATAAATAAAAATTTCAATAGTACGTTGGCTTTCATTTCGGGTTGGTGGCAGTTTTTAGTTTTTTTTTTCTTTTTCTGGTTTGTAGCTGACTGTAACTGTGATGTACAGGCTAAGCTTAAAATAAAAAAAAAACTGAAAAAAAATGATGAAAACAAATAATGCAATGATAGGATCTTCACTTTTTTTGTATTTTTATTCTTGTATAAGGTTATTTGCTGGCTATATGTTGGCCTCTAGTTCAGTCTGTGTTATTTAAATTCTAATATATGAATTATTTGGATTGAATTCATGTTCCGGGCCACGTTGTTGTATGTATTGATGTACAGCCATGAATGTGAATAATTATTGTAAACTATATTTTACAACTTTTTTTTTTTTTCCTGGCTTTATTATATAAATTTTCTATTTGGTCATTGATTTAATCATATTTCTCATAATTTAATGAATTTTTCTTTTTTTTGTTTTTTTTCCCAAATATTTGTGCCCCTAGATGTAGTAACTGAATGAGGAATTTTTCACATATGCTCGATTTAGTCTTGTAATAAAAAGCATGTAGGGTTATAGGTGTACAAGTTGTCTGTTTCTTTATTTCCGGATGGGATTGTAGATGGAGGCGGGCCTGTCCACGTGGAGGCGGGCCTGACCATATAGAAGCAGGCCTGTACCTGTGCACTTTTTGTATATCAAGGTAAGATGGTGCTTGGTGCAATTGAACGTCAATTGTATGGAGCATCCTAGCATTGTACAACAGTATATGGAGTCTGCCATATAGTCTCTGCATATATGTATATGCATGAGCCCTAGTGCGTGTGACTTTTTTTTTTTTTTTTTTTTTTTTTTTAAGGGCCAGCTCAATATTAAATAAACAGGGCTAATTTCTACATCAGGGATAGGGAACGTTCACCACTCCAGCTGCCATGAAACTGCAACTCCCAGCATGCTCCATTCACTTCCATGGGAGTTCCAAGAACAGCAGAGACAGTATGCATGCTGGGAGTTGTAGTTTTGCAACAGCCGGAGAGCCTACCCCTGCTCTATATGTTGTTTGTAACATTGCAGCTTAATCACTGTTGCTGCCAAAGAGCAGAAAACACGTGGACCGATGTGGCGCTGTATCCACAACAAACCACAACGGCGGCCAGGCATCGCAGTTCTTCCCGTAGCACTTTTTTCTGCAGACTTTCTGTTTCAATTCTAACTATGGAGAAACCGCCAGCGTTTCCATATGTATCATTGACATGCTGCGATTTCCAAAACCGCAAAGTGGGCAGGGGATCCACTAGAATTCGATCCACTTTGCTCTGATCGTTAAACGCAGCGATTTTTCTCACCGCGGGTAAATCTTGGCATTTACACCATGTGGGGTCCCGGCCTTTGTTGGGTTTCATTTAAAATAAAAAATTGGAACCTTTAGATCAAACCCGGATCGGTACAATTCTGTTCGCCTTTCTCTAAAGGCAAGAAGGGAAAGTGGATTTTAGGACAGAATTTCACAAAAAGGAGTCCAGATTTGCAAATGAAGAATATTCCAATATTAATGTCACAATTGCAGAAAATCAAAAGTTGTTTGAACATTTTGCTACAGTTTAACAGAGATGCAACATGTACAGAACTGGATGAAAGTGTTAGGCAAGATTGGGGGGTACAAAGGGACATGAATGGGAACAGTCAGAGCCAATGTGGGCGGGGCTTATAATACCTAAATTCACCACAGCACCCTATGTGCACCAGAGGTTCTTGGGAGGAATGATTGAATATGATTAATGTCTTCAGTGCCAAGAAATACAGGCAGATATTTATCCAACATGGAGTACCATCAGGGAGACGTCTGGCTGCAAATGTATTCTGCATCAGGACAACAACCCCCAACATTCGCCAATGAGAACGCAATCCCCGAACGTAGATGTGAACTGGGCCTAAGAAGTATCTTTGGTGTAAAGAACAAAGTCCTGGAAGTGATGATCCGGCCCCCACAGATACAGCCCTGATCTCATCATCCTCCAGTCTGTCTGCGGTGGCACGAAGAGAGAGACGGATTGGAGCAAACAACAGCCACAGAAGATCTGGGCTAAGTTCCCCAAGATGGTGGCAGGAACAACCTCCCTGCCCAGATCTGCCAAATACTGTCAAGTACCGAGAAGAGGGCAAAGGTCACTCCGAATATTGATGGGATTTACATTTCTCTTCATTCACTTTATTTTGGTAACTGGCAAAACTAAACCATTAACCCTTCTATTTCTGAAAGCTTCTTATTGTGCATTTATTCCTCACCTGCCTAAAACTTATGCAAAGTACTTTATGTATATTTTAGGGGTATTTATATTTGTCCATTCTTATCTGTTGTCATAGTAAGGTTATGTTCACACTACTGTTATTGGGGGTCATAGGATGAGAGCAACGGACACAAACTGGAGCCCCCATCTGTTGACTCTAATGTAAAGAACATGCAGGACTTTTTACATGCAGTCAGACACCAAATGGAGGAGGGTCCGCCTGCACCCGTTCTATGTCCTCATAGATGTGTGGTCTATAGTGCTTTGAATACCCCACACTGTCAACTTTCGGGCATATACAGTAGTACCGCTGATCTGCGAGGACAGAAAGGTTCTCTTTGATGTCCGTTGTTCTCATCCTGTGATGGATAACAGCAATGGAAATTAAATAACCATAATATGAACCCCCTAAATCAGATCCAGGTTATAGCACGAAGGCCAGAAAATCACAGCAAGGAATACCCCAATGCCTGAGTAACCTCAGTGATGGGTGGAGGTGCCCTGTATACACCGCTGGTCTGTTGTCAGGTCTCACTTTATATTGTCAGTTTGTATATTGGGAGCAAATAATAAACTAATTCCAGTCCAGGCTTTGGCCATCAGTACAGGCCCTCACTGTGCAGCGCGATACTCTGCAGATTTCACTCTTCTTCCATGAGATGATTTAAGGGAAGTCTGAAAAAATTCCTCCGATCACTATTTTATTCTACAAATCTCTAATTATAACAATCTATTTTGGATTATTCCAATGACCTGAGACTAACATTGTCTATGATCAGAGACTCTCAGTACAGTATACAAGACTTCGCCTGAGCTGCACCACCTCTCTGGAATGCGCTACCCCGACAATCAGATTAATGCACAACTTCTACAGCATCAAGCATATTTAGTCTGAGGTCTGTATATATTTCAGGTTCAGTCTTAGCTCTGTATATATTTGGGGTTCAGTCTTAGCTCTGTATATATTTGGGGTTCAGTCTTAGCTCTGTCTATATTTTGGGGTTCAGTCTAAGGTCTATATATTTGGGGTTCAGTCTTAGCTCTGTATATATTTGGGGTTCAGTCTTAGCTCTGTATATATTTTGGGGTTCATTCTGAGGTCTGTATATATTTCTGAGGCGCTGCTGGACACGTATTGACCATTATGGCTGCCCTTCCTGTCATCGCATTAGTTTGTACCTCAAAATATATGTAAATAAAAATAAAACTAGCAGATCTTTGCTATTATACAGGAATGAAGATAAATCGGCATCTCTCCATTTTCTTTTAACCACTTCTGGACCGCCCATAGAGTATAAACGTCCGGGAAGTAGTTGCCTTGTTCTGACAGGATGTAGCGGTACGTCCAGTCAGAACACAGTAACTGCACGGAGATTGTGCAGCTACTGAAGTTGGGAGCGGCTGTAACTTCAGCCGGAGTTCCCAGAGAGATGGCAGGGAAGGTTTATTCCCTTCCCTGCCATCTCGATCGCTGTGTATACAGCGCTCAATGAACGCTGTATACACGGCTATAGGCGCCGCCATGATGTGGCTGCCCTCTGACCCGGAGGTCACGTGATCCGCCGGGAGCAGAGTCTTGCAAAAGCTGCTGGGTCCTATAGGACCCAGATCAGCTCTGTATACTGTGTACAGGACCCCAGATCAGCTCTGTATACTGTGCATACAGCGTGCAGGAGGCTAAATGTACCAGCCCCAGTTATAGGAGAAATCAGCCTCCAATACAAAGAAAAAAGTGATCAGATGTCCCCAAAGGTCTCTTTTCACCTTATGGGGACACCATCTGGAAAAAAATAAAAAATAAATCTAATAAAAAAGTTTTTAAAAAATGTGAATTAAATAATAATAAAAATAATAATAATACGCTAATAAAACGCTGTTATTAAAGGTTATAGCCCCACCCCCAACGACACCATACAAAATAAAAATTACCGTAACGGAGAGCAAAAACTATTTGGTACTATTCCGTTATCGGGCCAGCAGCAGCGCATTTCAGCACCAGCTTTCGGGACAGCAGTTCAGTTCAGCAGCGGGAATTACAATGACATCCGAGGACTGCTGGCCCGATGCTTGTGCCCAGTAGCCAGTACATCAATGACCCCCCCTCCATCTCCTCCTCCTTCCAGTGCTGCCCCCCAGCTCTCCTTACATCTACCCCGTACCCTCTCCCCGCCACATGACTAAGCCGATGCTGGCCCGATGATAGAGGCTGTGCTTGTGTGTAGTAGGCAGTACATCGATCGATGCCCTCATCCTCCTCTTCCTTCCAGTGCTGCCCCCCAGCTCTTCTTACATCTGCCCCGTACCCTCTCCCTGTAATAGGCCTCACCGTAAATCTTGAGCAATGAATGCTACTAGATAGCCGCCGGACGCTGCAGAAAGTTTGTCCCTCCGGCTCGCTGTAGCTCACCGTTCCTATAGTCGGCGTGTTTCTTGTCAGGGCCTGGATTGAGCCCCGGTGTCTTTCCTTTCGGTCTCGGTACTAGCGCTGAGGTGAGGCCTAGTCGTGTGGCGGGGAGAGGGTACGGGGAAGATGTAAGGAGAGCTGGGGGGCAGCACTGGCAGGAGGAGAAGGATGGGGGAGGGGGGTCATCGATGTACTGGTTACTGGGCACAAGCATCGGGCCAGCAGTCCTCGGATGTCATTGTAATTCCCGCTGCTGAACTGCTGTCCCGAAAGCTGCTGCTGAACTGCGCTGCTGCTGGCCCGATAACGGAATAGTACCAACTATTTTATAAAGTTTTTCAGTGACACTTTGTGTTATTAAATAAAAAAAAAAAAAAATTGAAAACCAGACACAATTTCCCTCCTATTATGTTTATATTTTCCCGGATATAAAAAAAAATGAAAACACATTCGAAAATAAAAACAACATAAAAATAAAGCCCTATGTGTCCCCGAAAAAAGACGCAAAAATTAGTTGACTGAGACATACGAGAAAAATGTTACAGCCCTCAAAACCGCACATACAAAAAAACCGAAAATGTGTCTGGTCCTGGAGCACAAATTGGCCGGTACTTAAGTGGTTAAAAGAAACCGGAGAGATGGCGATTTATCTTCATTCCTGTATATCAGTTTCTACGCTTCCGTAAGTCCGTAAGGCAAAGATGGCGCACCCCGAAGAATACATCACACACAATACGGTGAGCTCCAGAATGTCTCTTATCTTGAATACGGGATCTTTGTGATTACTCATTTAATTTTCTAATTTTTGACCATGTTAGTGTATACATATGGCAGGTAATTGTACATTGTGGTCCAGGATGTGCAAACACATCACAAATCACATTAGATGTTGTATGGGTGACCCTATTGGTGCCATTGTGCCCCTTATTCCGGGTGCAGTGTTTACTTCCGGTCGGTGTAACACTTTATTCCGTCCCCCATGATTACGACGCTTCCACTTCCGGTGTGTCGTCACAGGGCGCCCAGCCCGCAGGAGGGGGAAAGTATTAAAGCTTGCACACTTCCGGGACTGTCAGTGGCTGGCTGGTGACGGATATGGCGGAGAATAGTTGCGAGTTGAACGGCTCCGCAGGGTCGGTGTGCCGGCGGTGTGCGGCAGTGACGAGCCCGGGGGAGAGGGGCAGCACACCGGGCGGGGTGTCCAAGTGGGTCCGGCTCAACGTCGGGGGGACGTGTTTTCTGACCACACGACAAACTCTGTGCAGGGACCCCAAATCCTTTCTGTACCGGTTATGTCAGGCGGACCCCGACCTGGACTCGGATAAGGTGAGTGCCCGGGCCGGGGAAGGATGGAGGACTACAAGTACCAGTGTGGGCCGGGCCGGGGTGGGCTGGAGGACTACAAGTACCAGTGTGTGCCGGGCCGGGGTGGGCTGGAGGACTACAAGTACCAGTGTGGGCCGGGCCGGGGTGGGCTGGAGGACTACAAGTACCAGTGTGTGCCGGGCCGGGGTGGGCTGGAGGACTACAAGTACCAGTGTGGGCCGGGCCGGGGTAGGCTGGAGGACTACAAGTACCAGTGTGGGCCTGATACAGGGGCTTGTGCCAAGCTGTGCCAGGGGCAAGAAGCTCCGACCCCCCCGGTCACATGACTGTGTCATTTAGAGGGGCTTTCCATCTCACTCCAGCCATGTAATGTGTCTGATTAATGGGGGAGGGTAGCGGGGACCCTCTGTGGCCATGAGGCCGGGGATCCCTGACTGAATGGAGGTTTATCAAACGTTTTTGTTGTTTTGGAGGCTCCATATTCACCCCCCACCCCCCTACAGTCCAATAAATGTGAATGGAGGGGGTTAATTCTCACAGGGTCTTGCATTTTTATGATTGCACTTGGATCCCTGCAATTGTGTGTAGGAGAAGTATTAACCACCCCAAAAAGGGTGCGATGGTGCCTGGCATTGGTGGGCATCATTGATCTGGTGTCCTCTAATGTAACAATCATGTGATGTGGGGGGCTGGGATTTTATAGATCAGTCTGCTCATATTGAGGGTCAGTTTATGGGACTGCTGATGATGAGCTTTGTTTTCCTGGGCACCCATAATGATGTTGTATGCCACCCAGATGTTACAGTGGGGATCCCTAATATTACTCCTCCTCCATGTTTTGGGGAGCTCCTTCCTATGTAGCGTTACATATGACATGGAGATATATTATAGACAGGTAGAGATGAGACGTGAGCTCCACTGGTGATCTGTCCAGGGTGATAACGCTGCTGCTTAGTAATCTGTAGAAGGAAATCGTTAATAAATGAGTTTTATTAGTATCTTAATCTATTATTGCTTTGGATGTGACACTTGGGTTTCGGGGTTCAGGGATATAACGTTACTCTGCATCCTTGTACTCTATGGATAGGAGCATGAAGCTGTGCCTGGCAGGGGTTTGCCCATTTCGTGCCTTCTAATAATCCTTGCTCAGTGACCGCCATTAATCCCGCAGCAGGTAGATGTCCCCTTCTTGGGTCAGAAATGTGTTGACTATGGTGAATGGCCTCTGCTGTCTTACTAATGGGCCGCACGTTCTTGCACAGGAGGATTAGTCTGAATATAAAGGGTTATTCCGATCACAGTAATGAGTTCTCTTTAGGAGATGGCTGCCAGGGTCCCCGCGTCTGGGACTGAAGGCGTTCTATCTATTGCTCTGCACGGGGTTGCTCCTAGCTATCTACTGTTGAAAGGAACTATCTTAGGGCTCCATTCTCTTATACGGTGGTATGCTGCTGTCAGAGAAGGGAGTGCAGTACAAAAACACAATTCTGCCCCCTACAATCTCAGGATTAGCAGTTAAACCTCTATTACTCATATGTCCTTGCAATATACCATCTGACACTGTGTATAGCAGTAAATATATCCACATATGTCTACATTGTATCCACAAACTGTAAACATGTCAGTCACTTGTCATATTGTAACTGTTACTTGTTTGCAGCTCGGTGCATTGTTTTGCCAGCGTTTTCAGTCTTGTATGGCGAGTACAAGTCCTGTCTCTGAGGCTGGTGTGGGAGAAGCCTTGTCCCAGAGCCCCCTGCGCTCCTCACTCGTGTAACAAAGCCTCTTACACACAGCAGCCTTGACGTGCTGACACTGAGCCGAAAGCTGATAACCACCTTGGTGTTGGAGCTAACAAACAAGACTATTGAGATACACAAGGTCTGGGCAGTAATGCAGATTGGATAATAAAGTATCTTCAGTTCACCTCCCAGAAGTCAGGACTAAAGGGGTTGTCTGAGACCTTGTAAATTTGTATAGGTGCAGCAAATGGGGTTTCAAAAACACAAACTTTACTCTAAGTCCTAATGCTTCTGTGTACAGGGGTTGGCTGTAGCTGTCTCCTAACACAAACGAGATGTTATTGCATACTGGGGCATATATATAGAGATTGATTTTTATTTTTTTATTTTTTTTTTTTATTACCCATTTTGCAGCACTTTTCCAAGGTGATGTCTCCAGTTAAATATAAACGTCAGGGTCTGAATTATTTAATTGCTTTGACTTTTGGTTATTTCTCGGATTCGGATTAATATGAGATGTGTAAACTCTACCCCTCTGGAGGCATCAGACGCTATTATCAGAGTCTGGTGCAGCCAACTAGGTAACGGGCATGTTGAAGATGTGTATAGCATGTCCGCTCTGTAGCCACTATACTGCTCGTGGTTGGGCTGTGGGCTAAAAACTAGTTTGCAAGATAAGCAAGTTAAAAATAAGCCTGGTGCACGCCTCACTATCCCCTGCCGCCCCATTTTTGTTGCTGCTGGGCTATGATGGTTTCTACCTTCTTGTCCTGTTCTAGCCCAGTAAATGGCCACTTGCCGCTCTCCGACCATATGGGGGTCTTTCAGTGACTGGCTGAATAGCTTTCTGATGTTCATACACCCAGGGGTCCGCCCAGTAACTGTTTGACCATAATTTGGTATTGTGCTATGGCCACGTGCATTGACTCTCAGCCACCCACAGGCCAATGACAGCCTGAGATTATTGGTAATGCCAGAGCTGGCTCATTTGGCCGTATACTTTGTGTTTTGTGCATATGTGTCATTATGGTTTGTTTTTCTCCCTTCTGGTAAGAAAATCTCCCCTTTCCAGTAAATTAGATACCTGCAAAACTGATGCAGCATCTTAATAGTAATGCACCTGTAAAAACCTGTCAGACGGGCCTATACAGCAAGTGTAACAGATACTATTATGGCGTTGTCCAGACATGACTAGCGTAGTGCACACTTACAGTAGCGGCCCACATTCCTCCCCTCCCCCTGACCCCGCTCTGTATCTTTAGGGCTTTAGCTTCGGCTGCTCTGGAAACTTCATAATCTGGAGATGCAGGATGGCGAACCTGGTGTTACACTGAGCGGGCAGGTCAGAGGGATCCTTTAATGTGACCCCTGACAATGATGTTAGAGGGTGTTATTACACCTAAGGCTGAGGCCGGACTTGGCAATAAAACTGCATTTATTTTTTTGTAGTTTGAGCCAAACCAGGAGCAGATTTAGCAGAACGGAGAATCCATTTATGTCCTTACAGAACCAGTCTCCTTACTTCTCCTGCCATGACACCGCCAGCTACCCCTGCTGCTCTAGTCCTCTTGGCACAAAGGGAAGGCCACTCAATCCATGGCTATGGCCAGCTACTGTTGTGGCTAGTGATGGGCTGTGGGTCATTTGTGTCAAGAGGGACCAGCAGGTGACCTAGAGCCCTTCAAGGAAATGCTGAGGATCCCCGAAGTGCAGATTTACACAAACAGGCCACAAAAAGTTCTTGTAAGTGTCCAGCAAATGGTAACCAGTTTCACAGATCCTCTTACACTAGAACATGCCGTAGACTCAAGTCTTTCTCGGAGTGATCACACAGACTGTACTATGTGACTTGATCTATATCCATGGGGTTGTGTGCTGGCCTCGAATATAACGGCCGCTCTATCCTGTTGTGTGATCGAGTGCTTACTGTAGTGACCGGGCCCATTCAGGAGCTCAGGACGGCACAATGGACTATGAAGCGATAAGTTGTTCATTCTGGGACATACGATCCATGTGTGGACAGGACTCTATCATGTGCACTCTGAATGGAGAGCTAACAAGGAATGGGTCTACCTGTAGCATGGCCATTCATTTAGGGGCAACCACTTAATCTGTGGCCGCCATCAGCTGTCACTGGGGACCGCAGGCGTCACTGAGAAATGGTTCTTGAGAACACAACCCTTTATACGGCCCTTGCAGCCCCCTTTATACGGCCCTTGCAGCCCCCTTTATACGGCCCTTGCAGCCCCCTTTATACGGCCCTTGCAGCCCCCTTTATACGGCCCTTGCAGCCCTCATCTTTCTGCTGAAAGGGTTCCTCCAGACCAATCACTCCTAGTGTGAGGGCTGTGACTTCTATGATTACTCTCCGGCCAGTCCATTGACTTGAGGGGTTTTTGTTTTTCTCAAGCACTTACTCACCGTGTGATAATTCTTTGTGTTCTGCTTAAACAGATTGTGGAGTAAGCAGGGGTCAGTTATGTGATATATATAAGCAGGGATGTCATGGCGGACTCTCCATCTACAAGGTAAGGATGACGAGGGCCTCCATGATGGCTAGTCTGGGAATAAGATACTTAGAAGATGCTACAGCCGTGTTAAGAGGCTAATGGCTTGTAAGACAAAGTGCACATATATAATTCATCCTGATCAATATTTCTACTGTGCATAATGCTCCGGGGCTATAGCGCGCCCGTGGAAATGCTGTTTTTGTGGTTACACTTGTGTGTAGGGCAGGGCAATGGCTGTTTGGACAGTCTATGGTGCTCCTTTCATTGCCATATAGGTTAGACTTGCCCATATTGGGGTTTAAGAAACTGCACCCCAAAGGTTGTCTGGTATTGTGGCTCAGCCCCACTCATTCCCGTGGATGGGGGTGCTACTATTTCTTTTTTTGGGACGAAGCAGATGCTGTTTCCTAATCCTGGACAATCCTTTTAATGGTCCAGTAAGCATCCATATGGTTACTAAGCATCTGCTAGTGTGTAGACCCTGGGGGACCTGCAGGATACAAAGTGTTAAAGCTATTTCACATAGAGGCACTGTAGTGCTAACATGTCACATTCACATGTTGTGATCGGGAACATGGACCAGAGTAGGACGTCTATGGTGCGGGGTGTACGGCCCTATTCAGTAATAGTCCTGCAGGTTGTCGGTCTAGTCCATGCAGTCTGACGGCCTCACAGGAGTGAATCATAGCTGTGTGAATAAGCTCTTATCCTTATGACTCAACCCCATTCAGTCTAGATTAGGATCATCAACCAGTTACACAAGAGCCCAATGTAGGTCCTGGTGCCCCGTGTGACTCCCTAAATGTTGTACACTAGTGATATGAGGGAGGTCATGGCCTTACTAGAAGTCTCCATTAGGGTCCAAACCATGGGTCGGGTTGGAAATGGGACCCTTAAGGGGATTCTACCATTAAAACCTTTTTTTTTTTTTTTTTTTTTTTTTTTTTTGTGTGTGTGTGGATAAGACGTCGGGATAGCTTTTTAGAAAATCTATTGGTCTCTTACCTTTAGACGTGGTCTCCGCTGCGCCATTCCTTAGAAATTCCGGTTTTTACTGGTATGCAAATGAGTTCTCTCGCATCGATGAGGGCGTCCCCACCGCTGCCAGAGAAATGTCTCCAGCGCCGCCGCCTCCTTCGTCTGCAGCGTCATCTTCAATGTCTTCTTCTGGCGCAGGCTCGTAACTTCTAGGCCTTGAGCAGAGAAGACTGTGCAGGCGCACAGGCCATGGGAAAATGGCCGTTAACAATACTGTGCAAGCTGCCATTTTCCCGTGGCCTGTGCGCCTGCGCAGCCTGCTCGGCCCAAGGCCTAGAAGTTATGGAGCATGCGCTGGAAGACATTGAAGATGACGCTGTGGACGCCGAAGGAGGCGGCACTGGAGACACTTCTCTGGCAGCAGTGGGGACGCCCTCATTGCCGTTTGAGTGCTGGGGCCCGCCCCCATCGCTGTGAGAGAACTCATTTGCATACCGGTAAAAAACGGTATTTCTATGGAACGGCGCAGCGGAGACCACGTCTAAAGGTAAGAGATGAATAGACTTTCTAAAGGTTATTCCCACGTCTTATCTACAACAAAAAAAAGTTTTTAATAGTAGAATCCCTTTCAGCTGTTTCCCATGGTGGATGTGACTGTATTTTAGGGTTTGTGTTCTTACAATGATTCTAATAACTGGAACCAGCAGCATCTTAGGGATCGGTGACAGCCGGGACTGAGTTTGCATCAGTCGTATGGACCATAACATACAGCTGTGTATCTGTTGTCGAAGACCCAAGTGTGGCACGAAACCGTCTATTATCTTTAATTGTTTGCCTTTACCTCTGCTCCGGGCCGTGAAGACTCGGCCCTAGAGAATTTCTAATCGTGCCAGGACTATACAGGGCGCCTCTGATACCAGTGGAGTGAGAAATGAGTTTTGCACAGTATTAAAATCTTCTTGGTTTCCATCCATTGCTGGTTTTCCTTGGTTTAGTCTGCGCCGTTGTAGCTGGGGGGAGGGGGGGTTGGTTATCGGCTTCCGGATGTCTCAGGTTGTCCGCCATGGTCACGAGCTCAGACACCTGGATCTCGGGGATGGAAATGTCTGCCTGTATTGGGAAATCTTCATTTAGATATGTAAAGCAGCCGCTCGTCTTTGCATATTTCCGACGTGGAGATATATTTGGAAGGAGCCGCTCTGATTGAATACGAGTATATTTTGGTCTCCTCCTTTTGTGCGAAAGGCAAATTGTCTCCATTGATTTGCCTTTGGAAGGGTTCTGGCCTGAAGCCTAAAAAGTATCTTCTTTGTGATGAGTATTGGCCGCGGTGTCTGTATCCGTTATACAGGGCTCGCACTGCTTTGGGATGTGGTTGGGGCATCTATTAGAGCGTCCCCCATAGATGTGTAGTAACAGACGTGATATTAGGAGTCCTAGCTGTGCCATGTGCCCCCTATACTGCTGCACATTGAGGTGCTGCCCCTCCCCCCACCTCCTTCCCATATTGCATATTACATGGACTACCCTTGTGTCATGGCCGGCGCTGGCTCAGCTGGTGTAGGAGAGCGGTGTTTGTAAGGCTTGTACATGCATAACACGGCCATTATTGTGTACATGGGGTCCCCAGGGGAGACGCCGCGTCTGGGGACTCCGCCACTTATGGAGATGCCCTCAGCAAGGTGTTCGCAGCCGCTAAATTAAAATAATGACATGAAAGCATCTGGCGGGGTAACATAGATGGAAAGTCATCTGTATAAAATATAGAAGAGAAGAGCCCATGAAGTAGATACCGGAGCCCGTAGATAAGAGGTCACATGTCACGGAGACACCGCTGGACGGTTCAGACTTTCCATTGATAACGGATCATGTGCCGAATCCTCTGCGCTTAGATAAATTCTGGATAAGACCTGACTCGTCTGCTGTACTAAACACTTGCATTACCCATCAGATAACTGCTGTGCCGTCCCTCTGTTATTCCTCCGAGAAATTGGTACTTGGATTATACCATGTTCTCTGGACTAAAAATACTGATCTATCCTGAGGTTGGGTCACCAATACTAGATCGGGGGGGGGGGTCACAGGGGTGTCCCCAACTATTCCCCCCCCCCCCCTCCCCCAGGCTTTAGGATTGGTCATCAATGTCTTAGTAGGTCTATAAATGTGATTGGACTGTCTGTGTGCAGGGACACGCCCGGTTGTCAGTTTATTCATACATTTCCAGGAGGAGTAACAGAAGAACCTCAGAATTTTTACATTCAGGGGATACGGTGATTTAGTCATTGATTGACCATTCTGCCCATCCCTCTGTCGCTCCCTCCTGGTAATGACTAAATTGACTTGTTCTTCAGCCCAGCCTATAGCGGTTTTTGCAGAGACTGTTATATGTATGCAATACCAGACCAAGCCATAAATAATGATGGCGCTGTTCTAGTCAGTGTAGTTAGGAGCTGCACAGATACAAGCCCTAGACTTCTCCTAACCTGTATACGGTTTGTCTACATGGTGTATATAGAGAATCTCTACTCTAGAGATTGAGTTTTGTTGCCAGACCAGATTTCCGGAGGCTTTACATTATTCATGCGATTTGTCTGCTTTTTGCAGATGAGATCCTGTCGTGCGGCCGCCCGCTGCATTTATGGGAAGTCTTCGATGCGCCTTCTTTATAGAATGGTTTTATGGTTAATGGAGGATCGGCCGCTTCGTGCCGAGGGAGAAATCGCAACTTTGTAGACAAATTGTAGCTTAGAGTGGAAATGTATCAGATGGGTTCCATCTATAGGTTATGACCTTGGGGGTTCTATGGGTTGGGGTCAGATCCTGCCATTTGTAGTGACATCATGTGACCCCACAGACTTTATAGGATCCGGTCACATGACCCGTTGTTTTCACGTGTCATGGACAGAGGTCACGGCTCCCTCCATAATCTCATGTATGAGCCGTCTATGTAATCTCATTACCATCGGGTGTGCGGGACCCTGCTGTGTGACTATAGCCTTCATCTCCAGGAGCCCCTGTATGTGACTCTTGTACATAGATTAAAAGGGGATTTTAGAACTAAAATTTGTATCTGCCTTTACAATAGGTCATCAATGTGAGAACTACGGGGTCCTGCTGAGCGCCGCAGACTCTGCCATACTTGCACAGAGATTATTTTGCTATTGTAGCTCAGCCCCATTCTCTTGAATGGTACTGAGCTGTAAACAGACCATGTGACCAGTTATTGTGCCACAGCTGATCTGCGGGGGTTCCAGGTGATCCCTCCATGGACTGATCAATCATTTTAGTTCTAGAAGGGGGAAACGTTTCATTTGCTTGGACAGGAGCTTTGTCTGATGTCAGATGGATGGAGGCGACGTCTGATGTCCGACCCATAACCTCCTTTATAAGGCTGGAATGAAGCCGCATTACAACCTGATAGGACGCCGTCCTATCTATAGGATTAGCTACCGGTGCGGGCGCAGTGAGCGTCTTGCAAATTCTGTTTCCATTCACGTTACACAGAAGGCTCTTCTCCTCGGCCTGCCTGGGATCTTGTGATTTGCATGTCTGAATATACTTCTGTGTTATGTAAATCTTTGCTTTTGTACATGGGTGTTAGAGGTAACCTTACCGCTGATGGGAACCGTGCCAGGTCCCTTCCAATGAGCTAACGTCTTGTGTGTTTGTTTCCAGGATGAAACGGGCGCCTACTTAATAGACAGAGACCCCACATACTTTGGTCCAGTATTGAACTATTTGAGGCACGGGAAACTGGTCATCAATAAAGACCTGGCAGAAGAAGGTGAGTGCAAGCGCCACACGTCAGCTCCGCACCTTATTTATGGCGTGTCGTGTGTAGTATACACGTGGTACCTACCTCTAGGATGGCCACAATGGGGTCCCTGGTGATGAAGAAGTTACTGCTCATGTACACGTCTCTCCATTCACTCGTATGCAAGGTCAGAAATAATCCAAGTAAGCAATACATTACTGCAGCCTGGCGATGTGACCGGTGGACAGGTTACTGGTCTGGGAAAGGGTGTGGAGCTGGCAGAGATTGGGCGAGCTGCACAAATAGCTGATCAGTGAGGGCTCCGGGTATTGGGATTTCTAATTTTGATGGCACGTCTTAAGGAGGACTGGTTATTAATATCCTAGTGCTGAAGTGTCCCCTCCTGGGTACTCTGCTTTCCTCCCCCAACTCCAAAGACAGGGACAGTAGTGCGACACTGTCTGTAAGCCGCTGTGCAATACAATGGCGCTATATGAGTACGTAGCCATCTAGGTGACATGCTGGATCAGAACCATAGATCCTCAAGATCACCTTATAATGGCATACACCTGACAGACCTGCAGGGCGTAGCTACATGTATATACTGTGTAAAGGGCCGCTCCTGATCAGAGCAGTAAGCTGTCCGGCCCCGGGGTCTGGCTAGTTTGGTACGGTAATAGGGGCGCCTCTGACTTCACTCCCATTACTTCCAATGAGTCTTAGTGAAGTGGTAGAACCTGTTTACTGTGAAGCTTTCCCGAGGCGTGACGGCTTCATGTGACGTGATGACAGCGGAGCCGGATTGTGTAGGATCAGTCGCTTCCTGCTGTGATCACTACACGGGAACAGGATCAGGATTTCATCTCCGCCCTCACGTTACAGATCTCATGGCTGTTCTAGAATGCACCATGGCCAGAGCGGTCACTGCAGGGTGTGACCCTGAATCGTCACTGCAGATCTCCATCGGTCGGCGTGTGGCGAGCTGATGGTTCCTTTTATTTAGCAGCCAACCTGCTGCAACGTACAGTAATCTTCTGCCGGAACATTGCAAAATTTGCTGACTTTCATTTGAACCATGGAATAATTAGAAAGACAACCAACTTTTATCCAGTATGCAAATGAGCTGTAAGTGCCCAGTGGGCGGTCTCAATCATGGCAGGTGCTTAGTCCCTAACCCATTTGCTGTCACACTCTGCATCACCCGTGGCGCTGACATCTTGCACACGTTCCAAACCAGTTGCGGACTCCATGGGTCACACTTAAGCACTGCTCGTTGACATCGGGGATATAAAATCACTTACGGAATATTCGTTGCGTTTCGAGTGTTTGTATTTGCCGTCCTCATTGTGCCATAAATTCTGTAGGTTGTTGCCAGTGCCCTGATGCTTTGTCACAGCGAACAAGATGTCAAGTCGTCATCAACCAAATGTCCACACAAGGGACTGGCAGTCTTCAATTGCCTATATAGCCCTCTATGAAGTCAATAAATGAGGCTGTAGGTGGGTGGTGGGGGCAGGGAAGGGGGTTATTGGGATTTTACGGTCGGTCCTAACACACCTCAGAACATAAGAAGACAACGTCTGCCGCGTCTCTGGGTTCTGTAAGTCGTAAAATCTTGTAAAGACGAAGCAACAATTTGTGACTGAGAATTTGGAAAACTTGTTTAATTTTCTCCCTTTTCCATTCGTGCTAATAAAGGCTTTTCTTTTCCCGCTTTGCCAGGTGTCCTGGAAGAAGCCGAATTCTACAATATCACATCATTAATTAAACTGGTAAAGGATAGAATAAGGGAAAGGGACAGTAAAACCTCACAGGTAAGTCGCTCCTCAGCTTTCTACAATTTGCTTTTACCTCTAATTAAAGGGATTTTCTAGACACAGTGAGGTTTTTTTTTTTTTTTTTTTTTATACTGATGACTTGTGTGGTACATGGGATAGATCATCAGTATGTGATCCATCAGTCAAGTACCCAAACCCAGCGCCGATCAGCTGTTGTTGATAGTGGACACGAGCGGCGCTGCCGATCCTCTGAACCCCATAATGTATTACTAGCTGGCTCTGACACCAGGAGGCCGCTCTAACAACTGATCTGTGTGGCGTCTGGGTGTCAGACCCCCCAATCACATACTGACGGCCTTTTCTGCGGGTGGAAAAACCCTTCCAGGCTGAGGCCCGACATTGCAGAATTTGCTGTGGTTTTTTTGAGCCAAAGCCTGGAGTGCTTTGAGCAGAAGGGAGGAGTATAAGAACTTCCTAAATATTTCTCATTCCTTCTGTTGCCAAAACTGCAGCAAAATCTACATCTCTGCAATATAAAAAAGTGATAAAATCGCTGCCATGATTTCCAGATGTGAGAGGTCGGCGGTTTAGATTTCTAAAGCAAAGCTCTGTGCCTGTGTGAGGTGTTTGATAACGAGCCCCGGCCTCGGACTAGCTTACCCTTGGCTAATTGTTACTCCAGGATCAGCCGACATTAAGCACATTGCAGGGGGGGGGTATTTTAGCCGCTGCGGTGACTTTTGTATTTAAGTGTAAGGTCAGATGGGGATATGGGTCAGTCCTGAGCAGGATTGTTCCCCTCCTGCCAGCGACACATACAAGGCTGTATGTCAACAGATAGGCTCACACGTGATCTCTGCAGGCTGACTTTAATGGGAGAGAGCTTAAAAAAGTGAAATCCTACCCCGCGTGTGTTACTATAATCATTAGGATGTGCCGGGGGAGCTGTGGGCTGAAAGAGGACATAGAAGACAGGATTGTGCCAAGTCTTACCTCTCCCCATGTTACCTAGGGAAGTCAGGCTGCCATAACAGAAGTGAGGGGGATAAACAATCACTGTATTAATGATCAATATGATTAGATAGATAGATAGATAGATAGATAGATCTGCCAATGTCAGAGGACATGAGGTATTCCTTAAGCTTCTGACCCCTAAACAAGCCAACAGCTATCCCTCCCATCTCTCCAGTACACAGGCATGGGTGACGGGGTTAATAAAGCCAGAGGCCACTTACACACCCCTGAGGACAATATGAGGTTTGCAAAATTAAACCTGCCTGAACTCCAGTGTTTTGCAGGGGTGATCTGGAGCTCCCTCATAGACATCGGGTTTGATCAGGGCTCTCCTGTTATTTACATGACTACTCTCTGGCAAGAAATGTTCAGGCTACGTATGGGAAATGCA
The DNA here is from genome assembly GCF_031893055.1 of Leptodactylus fuscus. NCBI lineage: Eukaryota > Metazoa > Chordata > Amphibia > Anura > Leptodactylidae > Leptodactylus > Leptodactylus fuscus. The sequence continues at coordinate 5,769,920 of NC_134272.1, read as the reverse complement.
TCCCTCCCCAAAATACAGACTTGTATATTTCAATGTGTTCTCTTCCAAAGTGAACTGTGAATTTGCTGCCTCTTTATATATTAAAAAAAGAAAAAAAAAAACCGTCCAAAAAGTA